>NC_012877.2:40317730-40480987 GCF_000003195.3 Sorghum bicolor | reverse complement strand
TATACTACAACTTCTACAAAAGGACATTGTACTGGTTCAGTTTCATTTGGAAGTTACAATGCTCCCAACTAGGGTACCCGAAACTGAGCACCTCAGGACTTAGCCAAAATTCTGGAGATCCAAAACAGCACTGCATTGAATCTTGTAAACTCAATTTGGCTAGGCGAGGGACCAAACTAGCTCTTGAACATTAAACAAAGTTTGTCCTACAGAATCTAAACTACAACTTTCATTTAAGGTCAAACCTCAGAACTAGTACATAAGTCAAACTTTTACTTTGGTCAATGCAGCAACTTGATAAAGCTCAAACTAAGGTTTTAGGCTAATTGAAGCATTTTCTAGGCACAAGCTCAACATGAACCCTGCATGACTTTTGTTGTAGAGTTCACCTAGAGTCATTTGGGCAAGGTTGCAAAGAATGGTTGATGACCTATGGTTTTATTCACTTAATGAGGTCATTCCAACAAGCATGTAACTTAACATTTCATGTGACCTTTTGATTCCAAACTTCATGAAACTTTTTGAGTGATCACTATAGGCAGTAATGGATGTGGGACACATGAGAGAGGTTCCATTAATATCACTCAAGCATGCACTTTGAAAAGGCCTATATGTAAGCAAGGGTGCATTCTCCAAGTTTAACTTGAGGCTCACTTTCATGGATTGACTTTATCATGATCATCACCACTTATCATGACATGTTTGAGCGCAAAACCTAAGGTCTAACTCATGGCAAACACCTGGGGTGTTACAACCCTCCCCCCTTAAAAGAATCTCGTCCCGAGATTCTGGACAAAAGACTTCTAAGGGTAGAGAAGTATGTTATTCACTTCTAACATTGGCGATAGCAGTCAACTACATATCTCCGAGCATCAGAGAGGCTAATTTGGTCAGGGCAATTTCTGACACTTGTTCTTCATATTGAATTTTTGTCTAAAGAATTTCCTTTATTGACTTCCGTGAAGTATTGTTATCTTAGGAGGAATTCAAGACAACATAGTTCTTCATTCCCAATGTACGATGGATGGTTCGGAGCAGAGTAAACTACTCATTGCAATGTTTCCATATTTGTTCACAAGGCTCGAAAAGTAGTGCTCTACCAAAATGGCTCGAGTACAACCTTCCGCAGGGGATGAGATCATGAACTAGATAAACATCCTTGGAGGTTATGAGAAACCAACTAACCAACAAACGATGTCTATTTTGGTCTATAGGTCTAATCACTTAGATGCCAATTGATGGAAAGCTACATAAGGTTCCATGTGTGCAGTTCTCTTTCTCTGGTAACAGCACTGCATTATCTCAGTCTATCAAGTCAATGCTCACCATTCAAGGAATTTCATAGCTCCAAGTGTTAACAATTATCTAGGTTGTATCAGATACAACCTCTTGGGTAAAATAACATAGAAGCTACCCAAGGCATGTTAGCATTGGATAAGCATTGCTGAAGACGGATGATAGCAAGGTCTAGAGGATAGCAAAAGTTGCAAGTATTCACTGAACTAAGTAAACAAGCCACTACCAAGCAGGTCAACTAAAATTTTCCATCACTAAGTAGTTGCTTAGTAAGCTCGGTCGGTTTGCATAGTAGCAAAATAGCTTGGTGAAAATACTTTTGAGATTGAGGATTCCTTTCTAGGATCAAACAACAGCTCCAAGAGAATAAATCTAAGATTTGTTGTTTAACACCTTTACTTGTGGAACTCCTAGATTGCTCACTATCGGTTGATGTGATAGGGTAACAGCTAGGTGTCCAATGGTGAAAGGAGTCTTTATAGGTCATCCTAAGGTTTATCTTGGTTCAGTTCATACCGCGCAAACTAGCTTCATTATGCATGAATTGTTAGTGTGTATAGAGATCCAAGAGTCTTATGATCATTAACCAAAATTCAGCTCAAGCAAACACCATATGGCTAACCAAACAAAACAAAACCTTTGATAGCACCACACATATAATGATGCTAACCGAGACTAGGGATGTGCTTTTCTCTAGCTTGTGACTTAGATATAGCATTTGGTACCATCTATGTGATTGTCCAAGATTGAATTGACTTGACAACACGAGGCCTAGAAAAGGGAATAGTATTTGCATCGTTGATCAATCTTATTGTTTTCTTCGCATGGCACTATTTTATGAGACATAGCCTTTAGGGATATCATGGAGTCGTTTCCATGGTAGTGATTAATCTTCTAACTGATAACTAATCAGTTGTCTCTGAACACTAAAAAGTTCCAAAACTTTCTTCTTTGGTGGCAACAATTGTGGTTGATGCATTTGTAGGCAGTCAAGATCAAAGTTAGCCAGAAAGGAGATCACAATAGAGATGGTTCATAATGACTGTGTGATCACCATGATCAAGATTTAGATAAATTCTTGTCTGACTGATAACTTGTCCAACTTTAAGTGTTGTGTGCCCTTTGGATTCAACAGTGGATGACACAAGTTACTCACTAAACGACTGATATTGTTACATGGGTAACAAATAGAGTCTCTTGTCTACCACCCCTTGCAGTCTGCTAAGGTTTATGTCGGTAACCTATTCTTCAAAGGTTATCTTCTTAGCAACTTCAGAAGGAAGTCTTATTACATAAGTCTGTTATAGATCTTCTGATTGGACATAAGGAATGATAACCAAGGAAAAACTCATGATGAGATGACACATCAATGTAGTTTCATAATAGATCATGACTAGCAACCACAATACCAGCGCGTGCCGAGCAGCACTGTCTTGTGTGTGCACCCACAAGAGGCTCTCGGTTTCGTCGCGGCACCGTTAGTCATTAATCACGACGCCATTACCGATCTTACAACCAACGTGAAATCCCACGAGACATAGGTAGGTCTTGCATGTACAAGGATCATGTGCACGAAAATTAAGCTAGCAAAGATGACGGCAAGATTTGGAGGTAACAACTAGAAGGTCAAAGGATGAGAACACGGCACAAGACAGAAATGGATACGCCTTATGCCCATCAAGGCCATTACCTGACAATTAATTCATGAGATGCAGTCATGTTGGGTAGGATCATGAGATCAATTCAATAAGCATCCCAAGACTTGGGGAGGTTGGAGATGAATAAAGCAAACTCCAAAGGTAAAACCACTACACCGATCAGAGATTTAGATGATAGGGAGTTACATGATTTGTAAAGCAAAAGATTCCAAGATTAGGCAGCAAAAGATTGCCTTACACTAGCTAAGTTTTTGGAGATGCAGTTGGGAGGTCCATCAGGGATTTGGTATGGTCTCCATAATTGGTAAAGAATAACTATAGTCAAAAGCTTTCTACAGTGAGAACTTATTCTAGCTAGTTGGCTAGACAAGGATATTTGCAAACGGGTGCAGGACAACCATGGTATATGAAAGTATTTAAGGGTCTGGACATTGGTTTACGTATCAAGCATAGGCATGGATGCTCTAACATTAAAAAACTAACAGTCAAGTCTATAAGCTCGGCTCCTAAGAAAGGAAGCTAATCTGATACAACCAGCACACAATCAACCTAATTGGAGTGCCATTCTAAGATAAAGCTATTTAACACTCGTGCTTGTCGAGGATAGACAAGAAACAACCAAGGCACGATCTAGATAACCAACATCCACACAACATAACAGTTTTAAGCAAGTACTTGAGAAAACTCAAACAATCATGCTTAAACAACCATTACTAAGCACAAAGCTTATACATAACAAGCATTTATCTACCACAATACACACATTTATCCCACATACAAAGATTATTTTACAAGATGTGCCACAAAGCTAGTGGACATGGCTTAGTAATTTAGGGAGAAGATGATTTTGAGATAGATAGTGAAAGGGCTCCAAAAGATTTTGGCATGGCTGCACTATCATGCAAATGGACATACCACAAGCACGAGTTTAGCATTTAGAAAAACTCAGCGGGAAAAGATTATCAAACCTATAGAACTAATTCAAAACTTAACAAGGTTGCAAAAGAATAGCAATTAGCTCTGCCTAAACTAAGATAGAGAACATGACATGAACTTTATAAAATGATAGCTAAAGTTCTATTGATCAACAAACATGATCTTTAATGTTATGAAAAACTTATCAAGTTATCTATAATTTTCTTATTACCATCTTAAGGTGCTTCTACAGCTGACAACCATAAACAATACAAAGAAGACATATCTATTCAGATTTTTTTTGACAGATTCTGTCATTCTACTTCACAAGCTCATAACATAAGATTTAGATCACCAAAAGTAGTGATCTAAGACATTTTGGAAACCTTAACAAAAGTACTACACTTCTTCTATTAACTCCAAGACATGATTCTGTATGCACACCAGTCAAACAAACTAAACATTCAGATCTGTTCAGAACATGATCAGGATCTGACAACAAACTTCAAAAGCTCATAACTCCTAAACCATCAGGTCTATAGTCATGAAATTTTAGGATAAACTAGATATAGAGGTTGGCTACAACTTTGGTATTTACTATAATTACAGAAAACACCATTATTGTCATGAAAACACCACTAGAATACAAACTGCTCTAGCAGCCAAAATTCAACACACATATCAAGCAATGTTCCCCTTGTTCTATTAACAAGAGAGCACACACTTGTATAACTCCAGTAGCTACAAACATTATTATCTAGACAAACAATAATTTAGTTTGGTGACAAGGAGGGATTAACGTAAGAATCATAATTGCTTAAGTGAGGTTAAAGCATTTGCAAACTCTTGCATGAGCAACATATTCACCACTTGGCTAAACAAGTGAACACCTACAAGTTCAAGCATATAGCCTCAACTATTTCTATTATAAGTACGTCAAATTTTTACTTGGTTAATTAAAATTAGAGACATCACAGAAAACATCCACATACATGTTCACCAACAAGTTTTAGTTTTCAAAGGATTGTAGTTTACACTACTACTAACTTAGCATTCCTATAGAAGCAAATATTTCAAGGCTAGACACATCACACACTACTTTCAAGCAAAACTATTCAAGTAGCATGGACTAAGACAAATTTTTGTTTAGCTTCATACAAGAAAAGGAGTAACATCACATCACTCACAATTTACTAATTATTGGAACAAAGGTGGGAGAAGCATAGTCATGCATAATGCAACAATCATGATGATGCATGCTTCGTCTTATTCGTCCTCACAAAATTGCCAGCCTAAGGTGGCAATCACGTTCTATGTCGGTGGCATAACACGTACTCTCTCGACATATAGCTAGTCGTCAACTACGTTCAATCTATGCATTCGTGGTTAGTGTACCTGCATAAGAATTTCATTCCAGGCCAACCCAACAATAATATATGTGCAGAAATGAAAGTCTGGTCTCTAGGTTGAAAGCTAAATACTCCAATATATATTCCCGAATATATATTGCAGCATACTACCCATGTGAAGCACGCCCATGTATACACAGAGACATGTATACATGGTCATACCAACTAACCCACAATTAAGTACCTTCATATAGACATGTGTGTAACATGTAAATATTCCAGTAACCACATCTAACTCTCCCCTAGATCGACGGTTGGACGGTCATGCTCTCACAACTCACATTCTTACCTTGAGCGTCGAGGCATTTAGATCCATACATTACCACTCAAGCAAGTGGCATCCATACAATTTCACGCCGTATGGACGACGAAAGGAAAATATTGCTTACCGTGGCGTAGAGGTATATGATCCATTCATTACCACTTAAGTAAGTGGCATCCATACTATTGCACGCCGTATGGACGACGAAATAAAAAGTTGCAATAAAGTAAACCCCCCATAGTTAGTATCAGTTTACATAAAGCCACCTAATAGTCCTTAATTGGGCATAACTGGAGGTTGTCGCTAGCATAGTTTTTGTAAATTAGTTTTGACAAGTTTTGCCTGTAGCTAAAGTTTTAGTCCAAATAGGATTTTTAAAACCAAAACTTTGTTTTTAAAACAGTGTATCTGATAGTATTATACTTAATCTTGCTCTGATGCCAGCTGTGACAGAACCGCCCAATTTATACAAGCTTAAGTACGACTGTCCCCGTTTAACACGTTGACACGCGCATACTCTCACTTATATAAACCCGGTAGTCTGCCGAGTGTCACGAAGGACCTCGGTAAATCAACTTTACACCAAGATCGCATGATTAAGCAAATACACATCACATACATGGAGATTTGCAGCGGAAATAATATTACAAAAGAGTTCACAAATAATAGTACAAGTTTGGATTTTCCAAATCGATTAGAAAACAACATAGCTTTTAAATGATTACAATAACATAAGTTATAAATACTTTGCTAGCATAAGTGACATCCTGTGACAAAAGCATATAGATGAGAACATTATATGGAATCACCGAGCCCACCGGCGGTTAGCCACCATCTTTAGCATACTGAAGACTTCACCTGCAACATGGTGGGATAAACCCTGAGTACTCGAATGTACTCAGCTAGACTTACCCGACAGGAGAGAAAATAAAAGACTCTCAAGGATATGCAAGGCTTTTTGGTGGAGTTGGTTGGATAGCATACTTTGCCAAAAAGAGCATTACTATCATGAGTCCTTACTTACCACCTTTTAGTCAATATTTTAGCATCAAATTCAGTTAAGCTACCGTAGCTAGATTTGCACCTATTCTATAACAATCACTTGATTAATAAGCATCACATTAATAACCATATCAGGTTTATCATGTAGCCATAACAATCATCATAACCATTAAGTTTCATTTAGTTTATCCACGTTGCCGCGGCTCGAGTCAAGTTCTCACTATCCGGGAGAGACGGCGATTCGAATCGATTCCAATCCAGCTGGAGGGGTATTCCTAGCACTCACCCAAGCATACCTCGCGAGGGCAGCTCGGATCACCTTTAGCACAACTCCGGACCAAGTCGCGGGTCCGTACGGCGCCGCACCCCCAGGGACCGCCAATCTGCCAGGGTCAGGACGCTAACCTGACTCCTCGGTCTTACGCCATTGACTCCCCGCACATCCTTGCTACCAACCGGGGTGCGCACTTTAACTAGATCGGGGTATCCGGCCAGAGTTGCACTCATAGGCTTCGCGGTCGGAACGACTTATCCGGCCAGCTAAGTGGTAGGCATGCGTTCAACATGACACGAGGACGTACAGCGAATCGGTCCTTAACCGACACAGACGGGGATAGATTCACACCCAAGACCTCCATGCCTTGTTGCTTCACTATCGTCATCCCGCCCGGTCTCAAATTCATTATTAGCACATGGTTATTTCCACGATAGCAAATATAGCCAACCGTGATCAGGTATCCACCTATCTCTCGCAGGTGATAGGAAATCACCTGGCTTCTACCGAGCTAAGCATAGCTAAGCATAGAACGTTTTCCTTATACTAGTGAGGGTTCAGGTAGTTTCATATAGTGGACAAGGTAGGAATATATGCACCAACGGTTTCATTCAACTCCTATCACCTAATGCATCATATAAAGATATACTCTTGTGCTTTTATAAAAAGAGAGGGTAGGAGACTTAGAATGCTCCGGGGCTTGCCTGGAATCCGACACAAGTCAGTTATGTCAGCTTGCACCGTCTTGACGACATCTAAGGTGACAACACTTGTGTAGTCCTTCCATCATCCGGTTAGGTCCACCATAAAGTCGTTCACGCAGTTCATCTAGCGTACCTAAATGAGATGCAAGATGCAAGTGCATGAACACATAGAAGTGCAATAGACAAAGCATCACACACAAGAAGCATCGCAAGAGCATGGTTACACTAAACATACTTAAGCACATCTCACTGCTCAACTTAAGATTACACAACTAACATACTAAGATAGAAAAGAATGCAACCAAGTATATGAGGCAGGGCATACATATTTCACAAGATCTCAGGTGTATTAACTTGGCCCTTATCAAAGACATAAGTCATACATAACAATATACCAAGCATATACAGCAATACAAGGAATCTGCCATTTTTATGACTGTTAACAGCATCTGAGCAAATAAATCATAACCGGAGGTACACAACTCCAAACGACATACAAGAAGACATTCTGGAAAGCTTAAGAAATTATCTACAATTCATCTTTAGACATCAAAGCATGATTCATAAGTTCGGCAGGTCGAAATATTAGAATTTCAGAATCAGGTCCTAACAAGACAGAGAGCAACCATTTCTGAAATCCAACTTTGAACAGACATAACATAGAAACCGTAAGGCCAAATACTACCAAATTTTTACAGAAGCTAGATAGCTGAATTATCTACAACTTTGCTATAAACAAGATTCCCAGAAAACATAATTTACATATTGTAATCCAAACAGTTGCAGAAACTGTCCAGAAACAACAATTGCAAACAATTAATTATTAACTTATATTTCAAACATGCATTTTAGCAAAACCATTGTTACCAACAGTTTACCTATATCTAAAGAACACCAGAAAACATAGTGGTCAATACCAAATAAATTTATTTAATGCCTTTCTTAATTTATTTGGATAATAAGGTGAATTAAAGAACATATAACAAAAGTGCTCAATAAATTCCACCAAAATTACAGTAGCTTCTAAATACTATCCTTAGTAAATTGTATAAATTTCACTGCATTTGAATAAATATATCAATATCAATGAAAAAGACAAATTGCTATTGCAATTAACCATGTGAGAGCAAGATAAATTCACAAATCATATTTTCTTCAAACACATGGCCATATCATACATAAACAGGATACAAAAATATCATAGGATTGTATTGGAACAACATTTTCCATTTTTACATTTTTATTTATAATTATAAACCATCTATCAAGATCCATAGAGACATCTCTGTCCAAAACATGGACAGAAGCTATCATGTCATATTAAACAGCCATAACATGAGTTTCACATGCCCATAAATTATGGTTATGTACTTTCTAGAAAGCTTACTAAATTTTGAAAAACTTTGTTATAAACATCTAGAGCTAAATCTACAACTAACAAGGTCATACATAACAAACAATGCATTCCAGTCTGGGTTTAGACAGAAACTGAAACAGTACTTTAAACTACTATAACTAAACATATGCTTAACCAAAAATTATTCTATTTAGCTTGATGGAAAGCTTATGAAAATTTCTACAACTCATATATTTTCATCCAGGCATGATTCACAACCTAACTGAGTCAAACAATATAAACATGCAGATCCACTCAGAATAGGAGCAAGGCAACACAGAGCATTTGTTATTTTTATAACTCTAAATCTGTCATGCCTAAATTCACGAAATTTTTACCAGACATCAAATGTTATATGTAAAGCATGCCACAATATTTTCAAATTTATTGGAGCAACAATACAATGGTTATGAAAAAGACAAATATAACAAGAAATTAAAACCGAACTGCATAAATCTATTTTTACCGTTACAACTTCAAACTAAAACATGCAATAATATAGATCTACTGCATAGAGAATTTCATAAGGATTCCAAAAACTCCACATTTGCTATTTTACGACTTTTCTACGAATTTCTATGCATTTCCGAAGTTCATCCATGAAATCTGCAAAAACAAAAGAAAAGGAAAACAGATCTTACACAGTAAACCCTGGAGTTTTTATGAATCACGCAACAGCCCACAAATACTATTCATATGAGTCTTGGCTTCGCATCTGGAACCCTGGGTTGTTTCTTATTCGAACCCGAAGTCCCTGGCTTCATCTGAGCAGAGGTCGAACGAACGCAGAGGGCAACTCTGGTGGTCTGGCAAGTCGATGTCGGCGGCGGGGCAAGGGCCAGCAATTGTGGAGGACACCCTCGCGCACCCGTGGGTGCCCGTTACACAATCAGAGAGGGCTCATGGTGGTGAGGCCACGCACTCCGGCGGCGCTGCTTACGGCGGCTCCGTCGGTGGAGTTAGCCGGCCACGGACGGGACCGAGGAAGGGGCGCGTTGGAGGCGGCGCGAGGAGATGGAGATAGTTCTACACTTGATTGAGGACGAGGAGGCGCGGATGTGGAAGAAAAGTGACGACGACGAGCTTCGCCCGGCCATCCATGGCGAGCAGTGGCGCAAGCGAAGAGAGCAAGAGAAGGTGAGAGCGTCGCGTGGGAGTGGCGGAGGGTGTGGAGGGCGCTCTGGTGCTCGCCTTTGCGCGCAGAGAGGAGCAGGTGACAGGAGCAGGGGAGGTGGGCGGGTGGTGTCCATGCATGGTCGCCACGCACCAGCGACGTGTCCAACCGTTGAGTCATTCTGTCGAACACGTGTCGGGTGACGGAGTAGCCATGGTGGGAAGCGATTTTGGGCCAGCTACGGGCCGAAATTCGACATGGACCAAAAACGAAGTTTTCCTAGCTCGGCCTACCCTACAACTTTGATTAAGGTGGCATGGTCATTAGAGTTGTAGATTAGCAGATAATTTGATGCCAACCCTTGAGTGTCAATGAATTGATAGTGATTAGCAAAACTCAAAATCGATGACCAAAACGAAGCCAAACTGGTGTCATCTTTTGGCATGCTCTTGTCCACAACATGCACTCCAACTTTTATTTTAGGACCCAAGCAAGTTGTTTAGTAAAATTTGGAGAATGCGGAATGCCAACGTGATGAACTGCAAACCTAGACTTAGAAACTGTAAGTGCTGGAAATTATAGAAGATTCAAATCTGGGACTATTATTTGACATGATTAGAAGATGATTCAGACTTACTAAATTTAACAAATATTGTAGTATGCAAACTATACTACAACTTTTACAAAAGGACATTGTACTGGTTCAGTTTCATTTGGAAGTTACAAGGCTCCCAACTAGGGTACCCGAAACTGAGCACCTCAGGACTTAGCCAAAATTCTGGAGATCCAAAACAGCACTGCATTGAATCTTATAAACTCAATTTGGCTAGGCTAGGGACCAAACTAGCTCTTGACCATTATACAAAGTTTGTTCTACAGAATCTAAACTACAACTTTCATTTAAGGTCAAACCTCAGAACTAGTACATAAGTCAAACTTTCACTTTGGTCAATGCAGCAACTTGATAAAGCTCAAACTAAGGTTTTAGGCTAATTGAAGCATTTTCTAGGCACAAGCTCAACATGAACCCTGCATGACTTTTGTTGTAGAGTTCACCTAGAGTCATTTGGGTAAGGTTGCAAAGAATGGTTGATGACCTATGGTTTTATTCACTTAATGAGGTCATTCCAACAAGCATGTAACTTAACATTTCATGTGACCTTTTGATTCCAAACTTCATGAAACTTTTTGAGTGATCAATATAGGCAGTAATGGATGTGGGACACATGAGAGAGGTTCCATTAATATCACTCAAGCATGCACTTTGAAAAGGCCTATATGTAAGCAAGGGTGCATTCTCCAAGTTTAACTTGAGGCTCACTTTCATGGATTGACTTTATCATGATCATCACCACTTATCATGACATGTTTAAGCTCAAAACCTAAGGTCTAACTCGTGGAAAACACCTGGGGTGTTACAATGCACAACGCTGGACCCTTGAGCGAACACGTTCCTTCCCAAAGAAGAGTCAGGCATTGAAAGACAGCACCTCAACCACTCCGGACATAACTGCTGCCATGACGTACAGGCGTGCCTACGGTTAAGCCAATCCGGGATAGCGCACAGGAGTCGAATTCAGAAGCACACGTAATCATCACCCAAGTACTGAGGAACAAGACGACTCGAGGCCACGCCGATATAGAAGCCTCCAGTAGGTTAGCACACCACGCCCCTATCGACCCCTACTCTATCGCCTAGGCCATGTAACCTAGGCCCCCCTTGGAACTATAAAAGAGAAGGCATAGGAAAGGATGAGGGTGGAGAGACACAAAAGACCAAACACACATCGCTATCACCTAGGACATAGAATCCACCACAATATTGACTTGTATTCGCCCCTGTACAAGCTCTTAGGTGCAAGCTAATAGAGACATCTCCCCCGCTGGACGTAGGGCCTTCTCTTGCCCGAACCTGGATAAATCTTTGTGTCTTTCTTGCATCACCATCTGGGAAAGGGAACACGCACACCAGTTTTACTCGTTGGTGTGACCCCCCAAGGGTAAAACACCGACACGTTTTGTGCCAAAGCACTATCGACGTGATCTTTTTGATAAATTGCAGAATTTGAAGCAAGGAAGTCTCTCTGTTGAAGAGTATTATAAGGTGATGGAGAAATCTATGATTAGAGACCATGTGTATGAAGATGAAGAGCAA
Source organism: Sorghum bicolor (assembly GCF_000003195.3). NCBI lineage: Eukaryota > Viridiplantae > Streptophyta > Magnoliopsida > Poales > Poaceae > Sorghum > Sorghum bicolor. The sequence goes on along the minus strand of NC_012877.2, from coordinate 40,468,802 downwards.
ACTATTGCACGTTTTATGGCTGGGTTGCATCGCAATATTCAGCGCATTGTTGAGTATCAGCCATACCGTCATCTTATTGACTTGGTACATCAAGCAACCAAAGATGAACATCAATTGCAGCAAGATGCTAAGAGCAGCAAGTCTTTGTCCTTTGGTATGAGGAACTTCTCTGGAGGAAGCAAATCAATCACCAAGTTTTTTGCCGAACCATCCATGGTGAAAGGCTCAAGTGGAGGCTCACGATCTAATTTTCAGGGTACTTTTAGTGGAAAGAACACTGCTGTCCCGAGTTCAAAACCAGCAGCATCAAACACTACTTCAGTGGGTTCCACTTCCATGAGTAGTGGAATTCAGTGCTTCAAGCGTGGAGGCCGTGGATATGTATCAAGAGAGTGTCCAAATAATCATGTGGTCATTGTGAATGATAGTGGAGAATATGAATCAACTAGTGAAGAGGGAGAGAAGGAAGCCCATGGAGATGAGGACCTTACTAGCTGCGAGTTTCAGCAAGGAGCTGCTCTTGTGGTGAATCAAATCTTGAGTTTTCAAATGAAAGAAGCTGAAAATGGGCAGCGACATAATTTATTTCAAACTAGAGCAAAGGTGCATGATAAGGTGGTGAAGGTAATTATTGATGGAGGGAGCTGCCATAATCTTGCTAGTCATGAGATGGCTGATAAACTTGGCCTAAAGATGCTACGACACCCTCATCCATATCATGTACAGTGGCTGAATGATTCAGGAGATATCAAGATTGGATGTAAAGAGAACATTCCATTCAAGATTGGTGAATATGTTGACACAATAGAGTGTGATGTGGCACCTATGTCAGTGTGTCACTTGCTGCTTGGAACACCATGGCAATATGATCGATATGGCCAATATTGTGGGAGAAGAAATCAGTTTACTATCAATCTAATGGGGAAGAAGCTTGTTCTCAAGCCTATGACACCCCAACAAATCATGGCTGAACATTTACAAAAGAAATCTGAAATTGTTCCAGTGAGTAGAGATGAAGGAGAGCAAAAGAAATTTATCCACAATTGGGTGAGTGGGTGCCACAAGCCAAATTTGAGGGAGAAAAAGAAAGGAGAGGGAGAGAATTTAGTCATGCTAGCCACGAAATCTGAAATGAGAGAAGTGAGAAATAACCCCGAACAAGTGCTCTTTGTACTTGTGTACAAAGACATTTTAATTTCAGATAACGACATGACCTCTCTTCCTAGTGTTGTGTCTCATCTTTTGTAGGACTATGGAGATGTCTTTCCAGAAGAAACACCGGCGGGACTACCTCCAATTTGTGGGATCGAGCATCAAATAGATCACATTCCAAGGGCTGCACTACCTAATCGTCCACCATACCGAACCAATCCAGAAGAAACAAAGGAGATACAAAGACAAGTGCAAGAACTTCTTGATAAAGGTTTTGTTTGTGAAAGTTTAAGTCCTTGTGCTGTTCCTGTAATTTTAGTACCTAAGAAAGATGGTTCTTGGAGAATGTGTGTTGATTGTAGAGCTATAAATAACATCACTCTTCGCTATCGCCGTCCTATCCCACGTTTAGATGACATGCTTGATGAATTAAGTGGTTCCACCATATTCACTAAAATTGATTTGAGAAGTGGATACCATCAGATAAGAATGAAAACAGGGGTTGAATGGAAAACTGCATTTAAAATAAAATTTGGGCTGTATGAATGGTTAGTTATGCCTTTTGGTTTGACTAATGCTCCTAGTACTTTCATGAGATTAATGAACCATGTCTTGAGAGCTTTCATTGGAAAATTTGTTGTTATCTACGTCGATGATATCTTAATTTACAGCAAGTCTTTTGAGGAACATGTGAATCATATTCGGCAAGTCTTGGAAGAGCTTAGAAAGGAGAACTTATTTGCTAATCTTGAGAATTGCAGTTTTTGCACAGACCATGTTGTGTTTCTTGGCTTTGTGGTTTGAGGAAAGGGCATATAAGTGGATGAAAGCAAGGTGAAAGCCATCAAGGATTGGCCAACTCCAACAAATGTAAGTCAAGAAAGAACCAATATGGAAGCCTCCAAGTGTGCTGCATACATCAAGAAGGTACACGAGAAGACCAAGGAAGCAACTGAACTCAAGGCAGGACGCATGGCTGCAAGTATGAACAAACATATGAAGAAGGTGTTATTTGAACCCGGGAACTTGGTGTGGATACACTTGCACAAGGATCGCTTTCCTCAGCAGCGCAAATCAAAATTGCTGCCACGAGGATATGGTCCATTTTGTGTTCTTGAGAAGATCAATGACAATGCATACAAGATTGATCTTCCTGTAAGTTATGGCGTGAGCAACTCCTTCAATGTTGCTGATCTCTCACCATTCACAAGTGAAGACACTTTAGAGTCGAGGACGACTCCTTTTGAAGGGGAGAGGATGATATGACCATGCCACCAACCAAGCTGTCACAAGCTCCAAGTCAAGCTACACCCACTCAAGTGTCACCTACAATGACACCAGCCCAAGTCATCGATGGACCGATTACACGTAGTCGTGCAAAGAAATCTTCATAACTTTTTACTCACAAAAGCTATGAAGGTCCATGAGGACTATTTGGAACGCTTGATAAGTATACTTTCCAATGAATCTAGTGGCGACCAGTTTGGATACTCCATACTGCATGCAGACCAGAATTAGTATAGACTGCTTAGAAGGTCAACACTCTGTCGTGATAGAATGTTGGTACAAATTGCCAAGTAAAACTATAGCAATCTACAATGTTTCGTGCAGGTTGGCATATATTGTTGGAAAGCCCTTCGAGTCTAGTTTCACACCTAAGAAACAGTTCATCATTTGGACTTCCCAATAAAAAGTTATTGTCAGTTTATTGAAAACTGCTCTGGAGGCCAACTGTAACGCGAAGCCACTTCGGGAATCCATTTCGAGGGGACCTTTCACATTGCCTTCCCTCAGAAACTCTATTTCGTTTTCATACCTATCTACCTGGGCTGTTGCTAGCATAAATACCCCCTAAGACTCATTGTAATCTAAGACTTTGATAATTGAAATACAGAACCCCTTTTGTTTAGCTGTGTGCTAGCAAATATTCAGAGAGTGATCTGTACCCCGTTGCTCTTGTGATTTCCTCGCGGGATTACATAGGCAGCGGCTTCATCCGCTCCCAATTGGTGCTCCTACTCCCTTCAAGGAATTCTTTGATTGTTTGTAGGCTGTGTTGGTTGGTTTTTTGAGAGTGTGGTTGGACGAATCCTCGATTCAGGTTGCCGGTTAAAGACGGTGGTTGGCTTCGAGTTTTATTTGCTAGGTTGCACTAGTTATCGCTGCTTGCATCAAGTTATCTGGCTGTTCTTCAGCTAGTTATCGGTGTTATTCCTACGTCGTGAAGATCGGGACAATGTGACGCATCATCTTGTCACACCTGAAGAACGCCAGCAGCGAAGCGTGACAGGCCTCTGCTGGACATTAGAAGTTCTCTTCAGTGTGTTGTTAGGCAAGTTGCAAATAATAGTTGGCCTGCAAGGTAACTACCTAGGGGAATGTTTCACCACACCCTTTTCACCTATCGGCCACAGTAGGACGGGAGTTAACTCTCAAATATACTTAGGATAGCTTAGCCAGAAGCTAAATACTAGAAATACCTCTCCACCCAATCCTAAGCCCTTTGATCATCATCCGACGACTCAATTGGTCTAGTTAGTCACTTCTCGTTCCCCGTGGAAATGCGATACCTAGAATACTCCTGGTGAAGTGCTGCATTGAGCACCGTCCGCTTGCGGTAAAACTATTTGCCAATTCTCGTGTCACACAAGCATTTCTAGTGCTGTGCCAAGGACTGAGAATCCTAGGTAGTGATGCTAAGAAGAGTCAACAAGCATTTCTGGCACCGTTGCTGGGGAAAGGTAGCTGATCTAACTTAGAACCAAGTCGTCCGAGTTATCCTTCTTTTACCTTTCTTTTCTTTTTATCCTTTCCACTGCATGTTTGCTTAATATTTCATAAATCTAGTGCTTTCTTGGGTATCTCCTAGTCTTTGAGTTGTATTCGGGCATCATGCCTAGTCTAGATAGACAACAATTTTATTGTTGTCTACCTATTCGGGCTTCTAGTATAGCTTGTGGTAGTCGAATGTTAAACGGGAACATCCCGGCTCATATATCGGCTTTAATAGTCGGTATGATGATATCCTTTGGATGGGCCACGCCACAAGACAAAGCTAAAGCCTAGATGTTCATGCATATCACTCATTTATTTTTTTATTCTTTATTTTAACCACAACATATTTGTTTAAATGCATTCATCCTCCACTTTGCATTTCCTTGCATATAAAAATTAAAAAATAATAATAATAAAAGAAAAAAAATATTTGCCTCTTGTCTTCATCACTCATTATCTTGTCTCTAGTATAATGAATCTTGTTCATCCTATCATACTCCCTCTTTCTATGTTAGTATGCTTTGGTTTGGTTATACTAATCGCTTGAGTGAGTACCTCCATAGTCATTTTAAATTAAGCATGGTGCTTAGGTTAAATAGACTACCTTAATCAAACAAGACATGGTGTTAAGTTTGATTATTGAACCAAACATACTTGCATGGAACTTGGTTGCACTTTTTGACTAACCCCCGTAGCAAGAACATTGATATCTCTATGGGTAAGTCATGAGATCATTCATGGAGACAACTTGAGATCCTCATGGTCGAAGACAAGTTTCTTGGCCAAAGAGAATTTTGATGCAACTAAGAAAGGCCAATGCTATGACTCATCATCTTCGAGGTAAGTGGCCACCTTCTTAGGAGTTTTCTAGGAGTTTGATCCTTGATAGAAGAAGTTGACATGCTAGAACACATCCTTACTAAAGATTCAACAAGACTAAAGTCTACATGTCTTAACTTCTTTTATACATTTTGTGTGGATTGGCTTTTAGGATAGCATGAATACACTTATGTTAGTCCTTAAGACAGCTAATCTTGGGGAGCCTCCATTATGGGGTCGGGCGACTCCATCTTAGTAGCTAACCAAGCCTATGTTTGGCCAAACCATCTATGGCATGTGGGGAAGTACAAACACAAAACTTGTTCGCTCCAGAACTTCCAAACTAGGGTCGGGCGACCTAGACCTAGTACCCACTATAGCTCAAACATGGCCAGACCACTTCTAGTCACCTAAAAAGTGTAGGACCCAAACTTGCTTGCTTTGTACTCATCAAGTAAGGGTCGGGCGACCCCTACTTGATAGGATGCAGGTATCTTGAAAGTGGTCCTATGAAATGGAGAGTTGAGGGAGATGTGTGAACTTTGGTTTCCACCAAGGTGGGGTCGGGTGACCCATAATTGGGAAACCCAATCTGACCCGGAGTGTCGTGCCAGCACTTAGAAACTATTCCTAGTTACAACTCTTGTGAAAACAAGTTTGTAATCTTTGGCAATAGCTTTCCTTGGCCTTCCCTCTTCTTTTTCTCCATCACAATCCTCCTTGTCTCAAACTCAACACCTTCTAGCCCCCTATATGCCTCTCGAGTTATCTTGAGTAGCTTGTCATGGTCCCCACTAGCACAAATGTCATCAATTCTATTAGTGAGGCCCCCTTCAATCATGAGGGAGACTAGATATGAAACCAGAGGTCACCATGGAGGCCATTGTGCTTAAAGGAGAACCATACCATGCCTCCAAGAAGCTCAAGGCAAAGGTAGGCTAGTGTGGCAAGAGGACGTGCAATCTTTGTCCATATCTCCAGGGCCATCTGAAGCACCCAAGCAATAAACAAGATGGAGAGGTCCTGCTCTACGGACCTAAAACATGGAGCCCTTGCTAATAAGGTAAATCAGTACTTATCCCATCTTTACTCATTGCATTTCAATTCTTACATTTCCCTTCCAATTGCATGCTTAGTTTAGTTTTGCATATTTCCCTTCGACAGAATTCTTAGGAATAATGAATAAAAATCTTGAGAACAACTTGCAATAATGTTTTCACCTGTGGATCACCTAGAGGTGGGGTCGGCTGACCCCACCATTGGGCGCACTTGTAATCTTCCACTTTGGCTTGATGAAATGTGTCGAGGTCAGCACTTGGATGCTCCTAGAGCATTCAAGTTGGGGTCGGTTGACCCCAAGACTTGCCCTTTTGGCAATCTGCTATCTCCCATTTGCTTTGCTTTATAATCCCATGCATGAGACACGAGCCAAAGTCTAAAAAGAAATGGTCTGTTTGGGACCTATGTCCCAGCTTCAACCTGCAAAGTAGTCTCCTAGACATGCTCTAGTGCTGTCATGATCACTGACAACCACTTTAAGCATATCTCCACTTTTGCAAATCATCTTTTCTCTTTCACATAGCTCTAGGCAAGGGAATCTCATAAAAGAACTTCATGTCCATGCCTAGGCTTTACTTTAGTAGACACTTAATGCCACATCATTTAGAGTGCTAAAGTGCTTAGGGTAGGGGTCGGCCGAATCTCTAGAAAAGAGTTCATATATGTTGCAAGATTCTCTTCCATGATTCAAAATTTTGAAACATAGTGCTTATGGGGAGGTCGGCCGACCCCCACATTGGGGTGTTCACCACCTGCCCTTCTGCCCCTATAAATACCCATACATTGTGAGCTCAATTCCACACACAAAACCACTAAAATTATCTCAAGCTCACAATCCCTCTTCTCTCTTCTTAGTTGCAAGTCATTTCTCAAGAATAGAATAGTTGTTCTTAAAAAAACCAAAAAAAATATTTAGTTGTGCATAGGAGTAGTAGGAAAATGTTTGGTTGTCTGTGTTGTGGAGGAAAATGGTGAAAGCATTCCTCTCCCGATTCTAGAAGTCCAAAGGGGGTGAGAGTTGTTCTCAAAGCTCTCACCACTCTAATGAGGGAAGCCATAAGAGGATAGAGGAAGGGGAGAGTCACCATCAAGTGGTGCTCTACGAACCTCCTCCAACAGCAATGGAGCCTAAAGAATAAACTCATATTAACACCGGAAGACTTTGACACTACCATGGCTAGGTTCAACAAGAGTATATTTTGATGATTGCTCCACTCTCTTAACCTCCAAAATTAACAATCCAACCTTGTGCTTAATTTTTTTCTGGATTACTACCAATATTTTTCCTCGTTCTTTTGACTCTCTAAAAGATGATGAACTAAAATTTCTCTATGCCATGGTACACAAGATTGAAAATTCCCCCATTAAATTGATGATAATATTTTCGCAACTTACCCATGACCCAACTTGGTCCCGTTGGTGTGTCACCACCAGCAGGACCCCTGCACTTGATGTTTCCCATGTCTTTGGATTTCAGAATGTTCAAGAAACCAAGTGTGGGGGGGTCAAGTGGCCCCCCAACTAAGTCTCTGAATTTCCTGAGCACATCATGTCATAGTACATGAGGCAAGTTGGCTCGACAAATTCTACCCTATGTAGGGGGTCGGCCGACCCCCTCTTTGACGGCCAACTGGAACAGAAGCTTGCAAAGGTACATCACCAACAATGGGAATTCAAATGGAAGGAATGGGAAAGCCGAAGTGGGGTCGGCCGACCCCACCTTGGAGCCCGGGACCCACCATTCAGCATCCACTCAACATCTACCTACCTTCTAACTGGTTTGCCACTCCTACTCCCCCTCTGTTCTTTAATTTTTATTACTTCTGTCTCTTGTTTGCTTTATCAGATAAAATAAAACAAAAATAAATACAAGAAGACTTGGATCTATGATTTATGACATTAAAAGTGTGACATGATTCATGACATTAAAAAGGTAAAAGTGTCACAAAGTCTAATTCTTGCATATGCTTATACTTGTGGGTCACATATCTTGATAGGAATATCATATTGACTTGGTTGTTGACAATTGTGATATAGTTCTTAGCTCATGAATCATACCCATTCTATTCAGAGTGCTTAGAGATTTATTTTTGAAAATATCATAAAACCATAGTCTCACTTACTCCTCAATAGTAAGAGAATTCCTACCACAACCATATATGTTCATACCTTGCTCAAAACCCTTCTATACATGCTACTTGTACTTGTGTTGAGTTTAGTCAAACCTTGTGACCCTAGTTGAGAATTATGTCATAGTCCCAAGATCAAGATCATAGACACACCACATATATATGCTACTTCTACATTGGAAGTACGCAAAAACATGCCATCCATTTCCACCATATAGATGCTCCATATTTTAAGGTTTAGAATATCTCTCTCTAAGTATTGGTTATAAAATGAGACATAGAGGCTATGCTTAGTAAAAAAAGTGGGCACATGAAGGTCCATTGCTATTGAAAAAAAAGAAAAAAAGCTAGCCATGTCTCAAATAAAATAGAGAAAGAGAGACAGATCTTATCAAATATAGGAGCATTCTATTCTAATCATTTTTCACACACTTACACATCTTGATCTAGGATTATGACATTCTTCGCCATGGATCCTTGTTTTGACTTTACAATATAGACAATGCAAGTATGCTATCTTGTTTCTCCCTACCTGAGCCCCACATAAGCCTAATAGATGTAGGATGAAACAAAAGAAGGCAATCTTATGCTATGCCTTGGTGAGGAATCCTATACTTACTAAGTGACTTGAGAGTACTATTAGAGGAGTAAGGATGAACTATGTCCTTTCTTTTAAAACATTTATCAAAAAAAACTCTAAGTACTAAGAATATTAAAATGGGAAGATGACTTTGCTTTGAGAACTGTTCCATTTTTCAACATCCTAAGGATATATGTTAGACAGTGCCACATAACCCACTTGTATAAGACATGTCTTGAGTAGTCTTTGTGTTTGCTTATATATTAAAAGTGTCATAATTATAGGTTATCTTCCTCTAACCTTTGCTCGAGGACGAGCAAAGACATAAGTGTGGGGGTTCTTGTTGATGGTAGATAAGCCCTACTTTTACCCCATCAAAACCATCAACAATACAATCTTTTTGGAAGAAAATCACCAAACACATAGTGACTTAGGTACAAATAACATGGTTCCACATGTACATGTCATCATTTGGACGCAGGTGTGCAATCGACTACTTTTAAGGGTTAAGAAGCTCTATATGAAGGTTGGACTACCACCCCAGAATGGCCAAATGGAAAACCAACTTCACATTCATCAATCTCAGAGCTTCTGGAGACAATGTGCAAAAGATGGGCACATTAGTGGGGTCAGCCGACCTTACCTTTGTGGGCCCAGCACCACCACTGTGCTCAGAATTTTACCAGGAAAGCACCTGTAGAAGATGAACCTTTGGTTCTACCAAAGTGGGGTCGACCGACCGCACTATGGGGCCATCCAGCCACCTAGTTTGCACCAACCGACATGGGATTCCTTCTAGAAGACATCACCAGTCCCACCTATCATTGGGCAGGTCGACCGGCCTACATGTGGGCCCCATCCTGAGTTGGTTCACTCCCACTGTTTTCTCCATGATGAACATGTGATGGAAATCCCCAACCATTGATCATATGGCGGTTCCAACGTCGGTTTGATCCAACTGTGGAGAAGAGGGAGCACACGGATCGCTGACGTGGCGTTGGAGTAGCCCCTACTCTATCTCCCCCCTATAAATACCCCCTTAGAGAGCCTAGTTAAGTATGATTTATCTTAGGAAGAGCTACTCTTAGCTCAATATGAGAATAGAGGGAAGAGAGTGAGTTCCCCGATGTCCTGGCTTGTCGGGAGTCTTCTTCCACGAGCGCCTCAGCAGATGCTTGTCTTCTAGTAAGTCTTCCTTCTAGTTGCCTTTCATCTGATTACTTCTAGTTTTCAGTTTTTGTCTTAGTTTATTTTAAGTATACAACCGGCCTATCTAGCACATTGCTTTGCCTTGTGTGAAGTGCTCGAAACCTTAGCTGGGTCTAGAGTAGTAGAATTAGTGTAGACATGGTGTCTAGACTAAGTCTGCCCTTGTGGGCTTCTTGTCACACCTGAAGAACGCCAGCAGCAAAGCGTGATAGGCCTCTGTTAGACATTAGGAGTTCTCTTCAGTGTGTTGTTAGGTATGTTGCAAATAATAGTTGGCCCGCATTGTAGCTGCCTAGGGAAGTGTTTCTCCACACCGTTTTCACCTATCGGCCATAGTAGGAAGGGAGTTAACTCTCAAGTATACCTATGATAGCTTAGCCAGAAGCCAAATACTAGAAATACCTCTCCACCCAATCATAATCCCTTTGATCATCATTCGACGACTCAATTGGTGTAGTTAGTCAGTTCTCGTTCCCCATGGAAATACGATACTTGGAATACTCCTGGTGAAGTGCTGCATTGACCACCGTCCGCTTGCGGTAAAACTGTTTGCCACTTCTAGTGTCACACAAACATTTCTAGTGTTGTGCCAAGAACTGACAATCCTAGGTAGTGACGCTAAGAAGAGTCAACACACACAGAAAACTATTGTAGCATTTTACCGAGAGTATTTCAGGTACCGTTATTTATATTTTACCACTAGAAAACAATGGATAAAGATATTGATACTTCACCATCATGTATCTACTAACGAATACACCAACTAGACTAAAGTAGAGGTAAATAATAGATGATAGGAATTATGCATATGTGACACACATCGGAGAATTCTATGATAAAAGAGTAGATAGCTAAGGTGAGATAACAACAGGAGAATTTAAGGTTCCTAAATACTTCTCTATTACTAAGGTTCTATAATAACCAAACCATGGTAGGTAAAGGAATCACACAATAACACTTTAGGTCATCAGAACACTAGTCATGGAAAGATGAGAAGGTGACTAGGAAGCATTGACTACGGTCCTACAACACCAATCCAAACGTGGTGGAATACGTTAGCCGTCAGGGCTGTCACCAACTAGGGCTACCACAACTATCCGTAGAACTGGATGCAATCTTAGGTAACCTATAGTCTAGACACCATGTCTCTACTACAAATTACTACTCTAATTACAGTTAATAACTAGAGCACCCGATGCAGGCGGAGATCATACGCTAAAGTATAACGACTATACTAACCAATCAACTGTAATGCATAAAAGTAAATATAGAAGATAAAATATATAAAAGCACAAGTCTTACAAGAAAATATACAAAGATATACCAGAACTCTGATGACTCCTCTGAAGACTCCTCTAGAACCCGGGCGTAGCGCCGCTCTCCCTAACTCTCAACTATATCTAATCTACTACATTGGAAAGTTTAGCCTTAATTCTCTAGAGGTGAGAGGTCATCCATTCAAGGGACGCCTCTACATCTCCATAATGTGGTGCCTCCAGGGAGGGGGTCTGCCTCTCTATTTATAGCTTAGAAAAGCCTCCCACCTCTTCTGGACAGACGATGTGGGACTCTTTCTTCCACCGTTTGCTCTGTTGGGTTATTATACATCAACTTTCGCCTTCCAATCATCGATCATGTGAGCTCACTCAAGGGAGCAACTTAGGGCGCATCTCTTGGGCCTCTATTATGCCATATGAGCCTCTTCTTACGTCACGGGCCTTGCTTAGGCGTGGGGTCTATTAGTGGTAATTCTCTTTTATTTATAAAATTAATATCTCGATGATCCCGTCGCAATGGTATAGTCTAAATCATCATTTGACATACTTTTATTTGATGGAAAATTGCATATTTCTACAAAACAAGTGAGAACACCAAAACTCGTAGAACTCGTTAGAATCAAACCCTACAACTATGCTTTATGGTTGATATCATGTTATATTGAGCAATAGTTCATTGTATAAAATAGGCATTAAGGACCATCAACACTTTCCCAGATTTAATTCAAAATTTTCTTATAGGGGTTGGTCCGACAAAATATTCCAATATCTACTACAACATACTGTTGGCTCAAAAATCAACCTAGACACCACTTCTAATTTGATTAAAGAAGGCATTTTAACCACATCTAATTAAAAGCCTTTGAGAGCAAGATCATCACTCCTAAATTAGGCACCATGCTTTATTTAAGAGATAAATGAAACTACTCCAAACCTAAACATTTACTATAGCAAAGAAAGGTGACATAAAACGCATTATAGAGAATTATTCAAATAGAGATAAAAGAGCATGATCATGGTGAGTTTTTTATAATATATTGTAATACCCGATTTTAAGAACAAAACCAGATATGCACCATATGTGAGTCTTAGAAGTCAAATCTCACATACACCTACAAATCAGGGCTAATATCAAAAGACAATGCATAAATATATAACGTACTTAGTATAAAAGAGATAACCTTTAACAGCAAACAACGGATTAACAACTCAAACTTCGGATATTAACTCCACTCTACAGGACACAACTGACTGGTTGATCACAAGCCTAACACTCCTCCTGAGGTATGGGGGAAATAGCAAGAGTGAGTCCATGTCGAACTTCACAAGTGTAGCAGCTAGATTGTATAGCTCCCACAATCTCATGATCAATGTGACATAAATAATGTGAAGCATTAAATAATAAATAATGAGCATATTTAACACACAAGATTCATCTCTCTTAATGTAGATGTCGCCAAGGCCGCTCCTGACCGTGAGCTCGGCTAGTATACCAGTTCTTAACACTTTGCAGAGATTGTACATCTTTACCCATGGGTCATGATTTACCCTTACACTCGAGGTGATTAGCCTCTTAACCCACTTCCAAGGAAGGTCGGCAGGGATCACTATGAAGTCTTTCAAAAGTTCGTCTATCATGTTAGGGCCGCAAGGTTTCCTTGGCGAGCAGATATAGATACCCCCCTTACGAATGGCACAATGACATCCTATACACATAGGGACAGGGGCTCGCACTATACCCGTGTCGGTTCAGACCCTCTAGCGCCCTTTCGGGTAACCTCTAACAAGGTAAAAAAGGTCTTCATACTGAGCTAAAGCCAGAGCCATTATAGCCCTCATGGTTGCACTGTTGTCCCGGGATCATGTACAGAAAAATCCTCAAGTTGCTAAAAAGTCATTTTTATCGTTTATTGCTTAAACATTAATCAAGTCACAAGATCATGGTCACAAAAATAAAATCCAAATGCTATACTTGCCTTAATCCAAATGCACTTGTTGATCCTCCTGGTCTTATTAGTTGTCCAAGGCTCTGATCTTGATCACTGAAGTAATCTTGATCACCACGAGTTGCTCTCCGTCTAAACTCGACCATCGATCATCGACACACAGTCAATCGGGGACAACATACACGAAGCAAACAATAGAACTAAATTAGAACAAACACCAAATCATAAAATGGTTTTAAAAACTAATATACACAGTGCTACAAGAACGCAGCCGTGAAAAAGCACTCTAATCGGAGCTACGATGAAAAAGAAACGACAACCGAAAGATTGTCTTTATAACAGAGAAAACTTTAAGCTTCATTTATTTTATTTTAACAATATATATTTGAATTGCATATGACGTGAGTTGAAACTAATCAAATTATAATTTGAAAACATATTAGTGATATCGATTAAATTGTTTAATATTTATATATAAAAATATCGATGTGTAACTTCTCTGTTAATTTTATTTATAAAAACTGGTTACATAAACATTAATCAATTTAGAAATTAAACTAATAAAATAATAAAGACGTGACATGAAAACATTAGCACTACTGCATAGGGCAGGTCGACACAAATCTAATGCAATTTAACTGAGCCAAGACCGAGTAAAACCAAGAAATAATGAAGATCCATTGCTCGTGTATTTCTATAGTATTTGTGGATTTATTTTTCTAAACAAAAACGGGCCAAAATGCATGGTTGAGGTAATGATGACATCAGTCGCTAGTAATTAAAACATGCACGAGCAGGCATTGCTCGGCCGGAACAAGATGGCCGACGAACTTGATCAAAGGGTCCACAGGCCATCGTTGAGTGAAACAAGACAAGAGCAAAACGGTGTAGAGAGGCTTACATAATATGAACGTAGCTGGAAGTCTGTGCCAGCCGGACAGGGAAGTTTTGGTGAGGGCGCGAGGCTTGTCGAAGCCGACGGCGAACCAAGCACGGCAAGTGGCTCTGGATCACCGCGAATCGAAACATATAGCTGATGGAAAACGCAGCGTGTCAGTCGCGAGGTCGGGGCAATGGCAAAGCTTTAGACAGTGTCCATGCCTCCACGGTGCGACGGCTCGGCCTTCTGGTTGATGACGCAAAGTCAGCATGATGTGTAGAGGCGAGACATTGGAGATCACGTTGTAGAGAACGAAGGAGGAAAATATAATTTTTACTACCTTAGCAATTCCCAAACTAGGGCCCCCTTTACAGTAGTTTTGGTGTGAAAAAAATCTCTCCACATTTACATCAATTAGCAATGTGGTACTAATTGATATTACAGCGTCCATCTTTACTAATAGGCCTAATTATTTATTAAAGTCCATTAGCAAAAAAAGACACGAGCCTTTAGGAATTATTAGGATTATTGTGCATGGGTTTGAACGTTAGAAAATATAAAGACATACTTATTATTTTCGGAATTAATTAATTCCATGGATAAAGTAAATCCAGAAGAGTCTAAAATTATTATTTAAGTCATGAAAAATACTCTGAAAGCTCAAAAATATATGGAAAATTCTCGAAGACATTATAGAACATGAATAACCAAAATAAAGTATTTAGAGCTCATGATAAGATAATTTGGAGCATCTAAAATTAGATTATGCACCACGGAAAAGGCTAGAAAATTTCTCGAGAAGTTTATAGAGATTGCTTAATGGACCAAGAACTAAAAGAAGTGATTTGGATAACAAAGAAAATATTTTAGGAAGCTCCTAATAAAAACTTGAGCTGAGAAACAAGGAATTTGGTTATAGATAAAGATAAAGACGTATTGGTCAAGTTAGATCGATCTACTAAACACATTTTAAAAACTTTGCTCACTCAACACATAAAGGAGCATCAAGCAAGCATCACATCAAAACATATGCACCAGCATGTATGCATAATAATATTGCTAAGCCTTATGATAAATTTTAATTTAATGAAAAATATTATTTTTCCTATATTTTCATGAGCACAAAAATACAAAATTAAATAATTTTATCTATATTTTAAAAGGAGTAAATTTTAGGGTGTTACAATTCTACCCCCTTAAGATGAATCTCGTCCTCGAGATTCGAAAGACGGTTATCAAAGAGACGTAGATTTTGAATCTTGTACACTTTCTTGAGTCGCTATATCTTCATAGCAATGATTCCACTACCTGACTCCTTGTAGCCTCTCAAGTATTCCGAAAATATTGGTGAGACACCTAGTGTAGTAGGTATGATCCTTCTTTAAACTTATTTCTCCAAGGGTATTTGTTTTTTTGTTCTTAAGTACACCCAAACATGGCTCCAACTTTGTCATGTGAACAACTCAGGTACACCGAGCTCACTCTCAGGTAACTCCAATTACAAGGCCACTTCTCATTAATTTTTTTTGTTCATGTCAGCAACACGAGCAAGGATGGATGATCATAATCATAGGATATCTCAAGAGACAACTCTCACTTCAAGATAAATTAAAAAAATGCATCATCCCGTGATATCAAGGTACTACCCACCTTAAGATGCAATTGATTGGGGGACACTAGGGACTAGCTCTCATATCCATTTAAGACGCTACACGTCATATAGTCTTTTAAATTCGCTTCTAGCAAGTCTCTTAATCCAAGATTGGTCTCATCACTAAGTTCCAATGATTAGAACTTTATCAGAGTTAAGTTGCTTCACTCTCACGTTGTACATATAACTTGTAGACTTTGGTGTCATCTGATTCTCATAAACACCACTTCCAAGCTATGAGTGTCAGCAATGACATATGTCTCCATTAATATTAGCACACTCCAAATGGAATGATATCTTGAAACAAACCAAACATACCAAGCACTTGATGTCCTTATAATTGTTCCAGTCATTAGCCACTTATTCCCCTTGTAACTTCTTTAACTAGCATTTAAAGTCTTCTGACATCCCAAAGATCTTATGTGCAAGAGAATAAACAGGTATCCTAAAATTTTCTCGTGATATGAAAACACCAGCGTAGTAAAGCAGGTATAACTCTTATTCTGTTAATCCAATGGAGTTGTAGCTTATACCGTTAGAAAACTTATGAAATTCCCTACAACTTTCATGTAGAAGACCACATTAGGTTCTATCTTTAAACTTAGGTAAAATAGTCAAACATATTATCCATCCTGACAATGTCTCAGCAAAGGTGCAGTAACTTCCAGAAGTTATATCTCGAGCTTCTTAACTCATCTAGAGATGATCCTTACATCTTTGAAAAGCTTAGGAAATCCTCTACAACTTTTGTATACAATGTTTTCCCTGATTCTGATTTAACTTGACTGAAAATAGGAAATGCCAGATCTGTCCGCATTTTGAAACAGAACAGAAACATCCAACTGTAAATATCATATCTCAGGTTCTACTTATCCAAATAAGTTCCAAATTATACTGTTGGAATCTTAGAAAATTGTCTACAACTTTTCTATAGAACAGATTTCCAAATTCTATAGTTATATATGTCTAAAACAGTAAGCAACCAAAACTGGTCTAGGTTCTTGACAGCACAGTTGTATCATCTTGTGATTTTTGTAACTTCCAAACCATAATAGCTATTAGGGTGATTCTTGTGGTCTGAGAAAGACCTTGAAGTCTAGATGTTCCCAGAAATATTTTGGTAAACTTTGCACGATCAGAACTTGAGATACATCAGAATCATTGCAGACTGCTCCAGAAATCAGCAAGGGATAGAATCAACAGATAGCCAAACCCAACTACTTATTTCATTAATTCTTATGACTTAGGCCTATGAACTAATGAAATTGTGAGAAAATCCCACAAGATCATAGCACTCATTACAAAGATCCAAATCAAGCATAAACATAATAACAACCCATTAAGCATTGAAGGTTCACACTTCACTTAACTTGCGATATTATCGTTCTCTTCATAGAAAGGGAAAAGTCCTAAAACTTATATTTCAAGGACGCAAGAAGGTGGTAACAAAAGGTTCTAATAGCATACCAAATCAAGGAGTGAAGGTGAGAACAAGTACTTTTAAAATAAGCAACAAGGTAGAGACAAATAACAAGGATAGGGGTATAGTATGGATGAAAATACTAAGGTTTATAGAGCAAGGTTTTTTATGACAATTCCAAAACTATAAGACGACCAATTTCTAACTAGGCTTGCGTTCTACAATCAGCATTGCTCTGATACCACTTTGTAATACCCGATTTAAAGAACAAAACCAGATATGCACCATATGTGAGTCTTAGAAGTCAAATCTCACATACAGCTACAAATCAGGGGTGATATCAAAAGACAATACATAAATATATAACGTACTAAGTATAAAATAGATAACCTTTAACAACAAACAGAGGATAGACAACTCAAACTTTGGGTATTAACTCCACTCTACAGCATCCAACTGACTGGTTGATCACAAGTCTAACACTCCTCCTGAGGTATGGGGGAAATAGCAAGAGTGGGACCATGTCAAACTCCACAAGTGTAGCAACTAGATTGTATAGCTCCCACAATCTCATGATCAATGTGACATAAATAATGTAAAGCATTAAATAATAAATAATGAGCATATTTAACACACAAGATTCATCACCCTTAATGTGGATGTCCCCAAGGCCACTCCTGACCGTGAGCTCGGATAGTATACCAGTTTTTAACACTCTGCAGAGGTTGTACATCTTTATCCATGAGTCATGATTTACCCTTTCGCCCGAGGTGATCAGCCTGTTAACCCACTTCCAAGGAAGGTCGGCAGGGATCACTATGAAGCTTTTTAAAAGTTCGTCTAACGTGTTAGGGCCGCAAGGTTTCCTTGGCGAGCAGATATAGATACCCCCATTCCGAATGGCACAATGACGCGCAGCCTATAAACATAGGGACAGGGGCTCGCACTATACCCGTGTCGGTTCAGCCCCTCTAGCGCCCTTTCGGGTAACCTCTAACAAACTAGAAAAGGTCTTCATACTGAGCTAAAGCCAGAGCCATTATAGCCCTCATGGTTGCACTGTTGTCACGGGTGATCACGTACAGATAAATCCTCAAGTTGCTAAAAAGTCATTTTTATCGTTTATTGCTTAAACATTAATCAAGTCACAAGATCACTGTCACAGAAATAAAATCCAAATGCTATACTTGCCTTAATCCAAATGCTCTTGTTGATCCTGTTGGTCTTATTAGTTGTCCAAGGCTCTGATTTTGAACACTGAAGTAGTCTTGATCACCACGAGTTGCTCTCCGTCTAAACTAGAGCATCGATCATCGACACACAAACAATCGGGGACAACATACACAAAGCAAACAATAGAACGAAATTAGAACAAACACCAAACAATAAAATGGTTTAAAAACTAATATACACGTTGCTACAAGCACGCAGCCATGAAAAAGCACTTTAATTGGAGCTACGATGAAAAAGAAACCACAGCCGAAAGATTGTCTTTATAACAGAGATAACTTTAAGCTTCATTTATTTTATTTTAACAATATATATTTGAATTGCATATGACGTGAGTTGAAACTAATCAAATTATCATTTGAAAACATATTAGTGATATGGATTAAATTGTTTAATATTTATATATAAAAATATCGATGTGTAACTTCTCTGTTAATTTTATTTATAAAAACTGGTTACATAAACATTAATCAATTTAGAAATTAAACTAATAAAATAATAAAGACGTGACATGAAAACATTAGCACTACTGCATAGGGCAGGTCGACACAAATCTAATGCAATTTAACTGACCCAAGACCGAGTTAAAACCAAGAAATAATGAAGATCCATTGCTCGTGTATTTCTATAGTATTTGTGGATTTATTTTTCTAAACAAAAACGGCTAAAATGCATGGTTGAGGTAATGATGACATCAGTCGCTAGTAATTAAAACATGCACGAGCAGGCATTGCTCGGCCGGAACAAGATGGCCGGCGAACTTGATCAAAGGGTCCACAGGCCATCGCTGAGTGAAACAAGACCAGAACACAACGGTGTAGAGAGGCTTACTCGTAGCTGGAAGTCTGTGCCGGCCGGACAGGGAAGTTTTGGTGAGGGCGCGAGGCTTGTCGAAGCCGACGGCGAACCAAGCACGGCAAGTGGCTCTGGATCACCGCGAATCGAAGCAGCTAGCGGTTGGAAAACACAGCGTGGCATTCACGAGCTCGGGGCAATGGCAAAGCTTCAGACGGTGTCCACGCCTCCACGGTGCGACGGCTCGGCTTTCTGGTTGATGACGCAAAGTCAGCACGATGTGTAGAGGCGAGATATTGGAGATCACGTTGTAGAGAACGAAGCAGGAAAATATGATTTTTACTACCTTAAGAATTCCTAAACTAGGGCTCCCTTTACAGTAGTTTTGGTGTGCTTTGTCTAAAGGTTGGTGCATATATAGGAAAGAAATCTCTCCACATTTACATCAATTAGCAATGTGGTTCTAATTGATATTACACCGTCCATCTTTACTAATTATTTATTAAAGCCCATTAGCAAAAAAAGACATGAGCCTTTAGGAATTATTAGGATTATTGTGCATGGGTTTGAACGTTAGAAAATATAAAGACATACTTATTATTTTCGGGATTAATTAATTCCATAGACAAAGTAAATCCAGAAAAGTCTAAAATTATTATTTAAGCCATGAAAAATACTCTGAAAGCTCCAAAAATATATGGAAAATTCTCGAAGACATTATGGAACATGAAGAATCAAAATAAAGTATTTAGAGCTCATGATAAGATAACTTGGAGCATCTAAAATTAGATTATGCTCCACGGAAAAGGCTAGAAAATTTCTCGAGAAGTTTATAGAGATTGTTTCATGGACCAAGAACTAAAAGAAGTGATTTGGATAATAAAGAAAATATTCTAGGAAGCTCCTAATAAAAACTTGAGCTGAGAAACAAGAAATTTGGTTATAGATAATGATAAAGATGGTCAAGGAACCTACTAAACACATTTTAAAAACTTTGCTCACTCAACACATAAAGGAGCAACAAGCAAGCATCACATCAAAACATATGCACCAGTATGTATGCTTAATAATATTGCTAAGCCTTATGATAAATTTTAATTTAATGAAAAATATTATTTTTCCTATATTTTCATGAGCACAAAAACACAAAATTAAATAATTTGATCTATATTTCAAAGGGAGGAAATTTTAGGGTGTTACATATATTAAATGGAGCAAGTTATGGCTGAGCCATTTTAAACTAAATAGTGTGAATATAAGGATTAATGTAAACATACAGTGGAATATAAAAGATAACTACTCATAATTGTTGAAGTCCATGAGCAAGACTTTCTCACCTTTATTTGATCATACTTACCATGACTCACATTTTGGAATTTGTGTGTGATGCAACATCTTTGTTCCCGTCACTTGAGGTATGAATTAAAGTCCCAGTGTAAGGTCTTGCAGTAGTAGATGTAGAGTACTGGGGATTCTGATTCATCGGCGGATTTGGAGGTGCCGATGTCATAGGAGCCTTGTCTGTCACCTCAGCCACTTGAGACGTTCCAGGAGTTTTTACCATCATCTCTGGGGCATACCATAACCCCACCAGTTAGGAGGGACAGATCCTAACATTGCCGATGCTAATAGATCTGTGGCAAGTTTGATTTGCCCATCTAACGTAGATGGATTAGTTGTCATCGGTGTAGATTGCGCATCAGTCATCCCTAATGTACTTGGAGAAGAAATAGCTTCTGCACCCGCAATGGCCGTACTAGCCGATGGAGCTGTAACCACCGGTGACCCTGGCTGGTGATGGGTAGGACACACATAAGATGGTGGTACTTGTCCTTCCTTGAAAGTTCTAGCCACAGCATTGAAAACCGTGTTGGACAGTACACCAGCATGATTAATCAGAGCACGGTTGATGGCACCATCAACCATCTCTTGCAATTTACGAGGATTGGCTTCAAAAGTTATCTACCGAGGTGCCGGCGTGTGCTTCCTTCTGGATCACTTCGCCACTCCTGTTGATACTGAAAGATTTCAAGCATAGTTGCTTGTAATCCTCCATGGCCTTCGCCATAGCTTGCTTCTGCTCATCTCTGAGATTGGCTTCGGTCACGGGGATGACGTTCTCCAAGTCGAAATCGGTGTTCGACATGTTGATCTTGATCTTGAACTGGTCCCACCGGGCGTGCCAAAAGATGTGTTGATGCACAAACTGATCTGCAAACACAAAGGGCTAACACCCGATTCAAAGGTTAAGGTGTGCCAGCCGATTTGACCTTACAATCGACAAAGGTAGTAACTCGAACACTTTGGTCCCGACAACAGCGATGCGCCCGGATGTCACGGCCAAGAGGTGCTCATGAGGAACTTGAGAACACGCCGAGTTTGACCCGACGAATTCCTAAGAACTCGTAATAAAATGAAAATATGACGAAGTCGTCCTAAAAGTAGATGCTAGAATATGAGTAAAAACTTGTATTTGAATGATTGATAGATATCTCATTACATTGCCCTAAGGTCTACATTTATAACCTGTCCGAAGAGCTACAACCAGACACGACTAGAACTCAAATTCCAAACTAAACAAAATTCATATACAAAACGAATTCTAATAACTAAGGAAAATATTAAACTATCAACCGTAACCGATCGGTATACTACGACGAGCCAATCGACAACCCCTGCATCTTCCTTCACGACCATCGGCAGACCGCCTCTCAACGTCATCGGCAACCATCAGTGCTAGTCATCGGCATGATCTCGTTACTACTTCCTGGACTCAGTCATATTCCGTCGCTCTCCCATCGACATCAACCTCCATCGGCAGCTCCCCTGAAGACTGGTTACCATTGCCCCATCTGCCAATCTACATTTTATTAACTCCAGATGCGCATCAAAAGATACATGTCCAAAACGGTGTCAACAAGTTCATCCTAATTCCATGCTAATGACTTGCTAGAATATCTGTTGAGGTGCTTATCATTATTCTATGTGGCTAGTTATGTTGATCAGATTAATTATCTTTGTCACCATTCATACTTTATCTATATTTTATGTGACATTTATCCCTGTATGAAAGAGATAGATAAATGATCTCTATTATACATGCAATGATAGATACTCAATTCAATATTCCATTCCATAATTAACATTGATGATTAGCAGTCCCTTCCCAGTGGTAAAAATATAAATAACGATACCTGGAATACTTCCCACTTAAAATGCTACATCGGTATTAATCTGTGCGCTTGCAGATCTCATTTATTATTCATTCAGAAGAGCAATTGCTTATTTCAATACCGCGTCTCTCATGTCATGCTGGGGATGACAACTTGGCTTAAGTGGCATGAGGGATAGGTTCGGCATTTTTGGCGCCGTTATCAGAATTTGAAAACTAAGTCTACCTTTGGTAATGACGTTAAGAATGCCCAACAAGCATTTTTGGCGCCGTTGCCGGGGAAGGTTGATTACTAATAAGGAATGAATACAGAATTTCGAGTCATCATTCGCATCACTAATATGATTGAGATTATCAATTCTCTCATACAGTTTTACCACGGTATTTTTCTATTTTATTTTATGCAGGGTAATGTATGAATAGAAGACATCTTCCAGGAAATTTTGTTGACAATCCCGAAGCATTATTCAGAAAAACAAGAGCCAAGCTCTAGAAGAGATCGACAACACTTCAGCACGAAGCTTCATCCAACCAAGAAGACCACCGAAGTTTCATCCGAAACTGGTCTTCAGAGTTCGAAGTCATGCCGAATAAGTCGATCCGCGAGTTCTCAGCTCCCACTACGGACAACATCTGCACTGGACCTACTACAGAGATCGACGGCAACTTTGAGCTCAAGCCTGGGCTCATCAACATGGTGCAATCCAACCAGTTCAGGAAGGCACACGAAGATGCTAGTGCTCATCTCCAACACTTCCTGGAGATTTGCAGCACATTCACCATATCAGGAGTCCCCAGAGATGCTATACTACTTTGCCTCATCCCCATTCTCACAAAAGAGAAGAATACTACGTGGGCACTCTGCTCCACAAACTTTCTGGCTAAGTTCTTTCCCATGGGTAAGACAAATGCTCTCAGTGGGAAAATTACAAGTTTTCAGCAACAACATGATGAATCCGTTCCAGAAGCATTGGAGCGCTTCCAAGACTACATCCTAGAATGTTCCCATCGTAGAATGGAGAGCTGGCTATTGATGCAGACATTTTATCATGGGCTCGGCAATAGTGCCCGTGAGACCATGGATGCTGCACCTGGAGGAGCATTTCTATCACTCACCATATCACAAGCCACAGCTGTTGTGGAGAAGATGGCGTCCAACCAAGGCTGGAACAAAGAAAGGACCCAGACACGCAAGAGAGGTGGAGGTATGCATCACCTCAAGGAGGTAGACATGCTGTCTGCCAAGCTAGACCTGCTCATGAAAAAGCTCGATGATAGAGCTAGAGATAAGAAAGAAGTCATGCACGTCTACGACTCTCACATGACCTATGAGGAGTGTGGAGATACTGGACACTCAGGCAATCACTGCCGTGATATGCTTGAGGACGTGAACTACATCAGCAACAACAACAACTACTACTACAACCGTCCTCAGCAAAATTAAGGTTGGAATCAACAAAGGCCTAACTACTCAGGTAATTATCAAGGTAACAATTCTTACAATAATAATAATAATTTTCCACCTCTTAGAGAGTTAGTGTCTAATCAAAGAAAGCTAATGGATAACATATCTAAGAAATTAGCATCTAATGATAAAATGTCAAAAAATATAAATAATAGAATGGATAATTTCTCTACTGCCATCAAGAATCAAATTAGCTTTAATAAAATGATTGAATCTCAGTTAAATCAAATAGCTGCTGATGTTCCTGCTACTAACCCCGGTATACCATCACAACCGGAAGGATTAGAATCTGCAAATCTTGTAGACATGTTTGATACAGGTAACTACTGGAGTAACCCCGCTGTGGAAGTAACTACTGACCTTCTGCCGGTCAAGAGAGGCGATCCAGCACGCCCCGTCGTCTCGATCTCCATCGGCATGGTGGACTTCCCAGAAGCACTCTACGAGTTTGGCCCTAGTGTCAACATTATGCCCAGGGTACTCTATGAAAAATTCTTTACATATCATTCACTAGAAACAACCATGTGTTTGTAGCTTGCAGATCGGACGCTAAGTTTCCCAAAGGGAATACTGAAGAACCTCTGCGTCCGAGTTGGTACCTTATACGGCCCAGCGGACTTCGTGGTGATAGATACCAATAATGATGAGAGGGCACCCGTCATCTTAGGGAGGCCATTCCTAAACACCTCGGGAGCTGTCATCTACGCTAGTGCTGCCAAGATCTGTTTCTACATCAAAGGGAGGAAGAAGACGTTTTCCTTCAAGAACAAGACTACACAAATCCCAGAGCAATCCCGACATGAACCAAGGAAGAGGACCAACATGAGGAACAGGAACAAGCAAGTATGACTGAGTCAGCTAAGATGGTCACTGCAGTTCACGGAGGTCAAGATCGTCGACTCAAGTCACCGACCGTTTCTGCCAAAGAAGGACGACCCAGGTATGCCAAGCATCCAGTGCTTCATTAATGTATACAACTTCTACAAGACACTTTGCGACACCAGGTCATGCGTCAACATAATGGCCGCAGTCACCTATCGGCTCTTGTTCGGAACCATGCCCCTAAAACCAACATACATTCAGCTCTAGATGGCAGATCAGACATTCCGAAAGGTTGAAGGTATAGTAACTGATGTCCCTATCAAAATAGATGATCATTTTGTCCATACAGATTTTCAGGTTATTGACATGGGAGAAGACGAGTACGATCCACCCATCATCCTTGGGAGACCGTTCCTCAGCACCGTTAAAGCAATCATCTACATTGGAACCACAGAAGTCCACATGCACTTTCCCTCTAAGAAGGTACGCCGCTATTTTACTGACCCTAACTATATAGTTGAAGACTCTAAGCAGGTAAGGACAAGAAGAAGACGACGTAACCGCAACCAGAGGAGGCAAATTATCAAGGACGGATGGGCAGACTACGAAGGAGAAGTGGTAAGGTCTGAAGACATACAGCTTGAACAGAACTGTCCTAAGGAGACCGTAGCACTGAGTCAGGTGTGGAGAGAGAAGATAGTTATACATGAAGAGGAGGCGCCGCCGGAACCACTGACTACGCCATCCAGCGAATCCTAGGATGACTATAAAACAAAGTATCCCGTTCGGAGGACTTAAAAACAACGAACGCCTTGCCATGATGTAAACTTGGTAGTTATCCTTTTCCTTTCAATTATTTTAAATAGTTTGCTTAGTTAATCATGTTCATAATATCCTAAAAAGAAAATAAAAAAATGTTAAAACCAATAAGCCCCATGTGAGTATACAAGTGGCATAAAAGCCATAAGTACATTCACTGTGGTGGCATAAAAATAAAATAAAAATATTCTTCTGCTCTATAAAAATGAGAATATAAAAATAAAATTGTGATCCTACCAAAGAAAGTAGCAATTATTAAGGAGGCTCAACATGATAAAGGCTAGATATTTATGCTAACACCTAATCAGTTCCACAAAGCTTTGTTGTCTATTTGAGCTCCACAGAATTCAAGGATCAAGAAGACTAGCAGACGGAGGACATCCTAATCGCTGTCAGGGTGCTGCTGACATTCAAATACACCTCTGCCACCTGTTAGCTACATCAGAAGAAATTACGTCAAAATCCAGCTTGGGGGAGAGCACCCCCATTTATCCCGCTAAGTATTTCTATCTACATTTATACTTATACTATATTAAAATAAAAATATACATAACCATGAAAAAACCTAATAAAGATTTTGTGCTGATACATATATCTTTGCTTAGTTTCCTTACTAAATAAATAAAGTGGCTATGCTAAACTAAATCTTAAAAAAACTCTAGCATGGATATGATGAATAGTTACTGTGCCTAATTTTTCAAATTCCAGTTCTCTCTCAAGTTTAGACATAACAGTTATAATTTAAAGCTTGCTCTAAATCTAAACTTGTGGGAAGAGAACTTGATCTAAAGTCTAAGTTGTTAACGGATATGATATGAAGGTGGAGCTGCTGTTTATCTATTCCTAGAGATGCTAGAATTCTAGAGAGTTTTTATCTTTGAAAATCTTTTAAATATCACATGATGAGTTCCTGTATGATGAGAGTTTAAATTCCTACCATAGCCATATATACATGCTTGCTAGACTTTGAGCCACACATTTACTTTTTACTGCTTATGAGCATTGAGTGTGGTCAAGCTGTGTAGACCCTTAGGAGCTTGTCATGTGGTTAAATCAAGATTCACTTGCACGTTCACTCACACATGCTGCTTCTACTCCGGAAGTACGCATCCATATATATCCACTCATTTCCATCTCCAGAGCCACCCAAAGGTATTCTACTCCTAATCCAGGAGAGAATAACCAAAAACATTCAACAAATTTCTGCTTCTCCCTGTGAATTAAATGCTCAAGTTATCTTGGTTACTACCACTTGCTATATTATTTCAGGAGATGAGTGCTCTAAAAAAAAGAAAAAAAGAGAAAGAAAGGATACGAGGAAATAAAAAGGGGCAAGTGCCCGGAACCTCGAAAGAAAAGAAAAAGTGAGACGAGAGGTAAAAATGGACAAGTGTCCGGCAGTAGAATTAGGGGTACAAGATACCCACCTGAGAGGAAAGAAAAAGAAAATATTTAGCATCTCATTCTCCTCAAAAAGTTTCAAAAGAGCAAGAAAGGTATGTATCCCCTCAAAAGAGCACAAGTAGAATAAGACTTTCACCAATGTTATCACCATCATCACCATACACCATTCATTCGCCACGCATGCACATCTTGATTTGACTTATTGACTTGTTTCTCTGGATCCATGGTTTGACTATGCAATAAATGTCTTGTAAGTATATATACTTTATCTCCCACCTATGAGCTCCAGATATCAAAAGCCGTATTAAAGTAGGGTGAGAGAGAAGGCAAGGTCACTATGCTTCATACCACAAATATTACATACTTTGAGAGAATGCATATACCATCACTGCCTTGGTAAGGATCCAGAAATACCACAAAAGAGAGATCTGAGAGAGTCATACAAGGAATCTCTGAGTTTTATTTTGAAAAATCTGCAAAAACTCCAAAGCATAGGTGATCAAGAATAAGAGACATGGCGCTTGACTAGACCGTTCTATCTTTTAACTACTCAAGACAGAAGTGACGGTTACAAGTTCCATGGTGAAAGGTAAAATGAGTAAGTTTTAAGTCTTGACAGTTTACTCTAACTCAGAGATAAGACCTCATTTGAAAGCATGTGTACCGTCAACTTTTAAAGGCATTACAGTAACTTCCGATCCATCACTGAGATTATCCTTGCTCAGGGACGAGCAAGAGGTAAGCTTGGGGGATTTTGTTGACAGTCCTTAAATATCAAATATAATCAGCAAATAAATAGAGAAAAGGATCCAAATGTAACCAGCACCTAGACTTAGGGTTTTATCTGACAGAATTCCACGAGTTTTGGTGTTTGTCTATTTCTGTAGGGGGTTATCGGGAATTATGTAGGAAAGGCCCACACGTCGGGTTTACATAGAGATATTAATGTGCCGCGCAATTATCCAACATCTAGAAGAGTCTAGAAGCCACGGGAACGAGCGGGAGACCGAGCGGACCCGGGGGCAGGGCGCCCGCCCTCCCTCCTTGGGAGCCCACCCTGGCCTGAGAGCCAATCAGGCTCTGCCTCGCGGATCATGCTCCACTAACTTAAGGGATTAAGGAAAACCGTGCGATTAATGTCGGTTTGATCCGACGGCCCACATTCATTTGGATGGACTATATAAGCAAACCTCCTGGCCCTAGAGGAGAGGACCTCTGAAGCCCTAATTCATTTATCCATCTCGGGAGAAGAAGCCTCTGATCAAGCCCTAGAGCCACCACATCAATAGATCTCTAGTTTAGCATAGGATTAGAACTAGAAGGAGTCAATCTTCGATTGGTTTCCAGATCTATCAAGAGGACTCTTGGTAATTCCTCTACTGTTCTTCATTTGTTTGTCATTGTTCTTCGATATTATGAATATGACTTTGTTCTACTTCAATATATTGATTATGACTTTGCTCTACTTGTTTATATTTGCAATTATATTGTCCTTAGTTTATCATAGTTATATGCTTGGCTTAGTTAGATTGGAATTATATACATGTTTAGGATCGTATAGCGTTTATCCATGTGTATAGTGGGTAAATGATAAGTATTGTGTAGGCATGGTGCCTATACCGTATTTATCTATGATTGTACCCTATATGCCGGATCGCGGGGTAGTTTGTCGTGGTGACAGCTCCATTGATTCTTATATAGTCACCCTCTCATGTGTAGGGCAGGCAGAGCAACATTATTATAGGGGAGTGATTGCTATGTTTTTCATTTTCCTTGATAATATCACTATGCATGGGCGTAGTCCTGTCTCTCAATGATTGCCAAGTATAATTGCACTAACTAAGATATGCTAGACTTTATAGTTAAGAATAACTTAGGAAATATTCTTGTAGTTCATCCAAATTCCATGCTAATGACTTGCTAGAATATCAGTTGAGGTGCTTATCATTATTATATGTGGCTAGTTATGCTGATTAGATTAATTATCTTTGTCACCATTCATACTTTATCTATATTTTATGTGACATTTATCCCCGTATGAAAGAGATAGATAAATGCTATCTATTATACATGCAATGATAGATACTCAATTCCATATTCCATTCCATAATCAACATTGATGATTAACAATCCCTACCCAATGGTAAAAATATAAATAACGATACCTGGAATACTTCCCAGTTAAAATGCTACATCGGTATTAATCTGTGCGCTTGCAGATCTCATTTATTATTCATTCAGAAGAGCAATTGCATATTTCAATGCCGCGTCTCTCATGTCATGCTGGGATGACAACTTGGCTTAAGTGGCATGAGGGATAGGTTTGACATTTTTGTCTCCGTTATCAGAATTAGAAAACTAAGTCTACTTTTGGTAATGACGTTAAGAATGCCCAACAATTATTCTGTTTACAACAGTTTCACCGTTATCGGTTTGTGAGACCCCAACTTTGTGAGATTAATCAGTCATCTGCAAATTCAGTTGCACTCTTTCTTGTTCTTTTTTGTGTTCTTCGATTTGCAAGCAAGAATCAGCCTTCTTGGCGAGGTCGACCATGTAGTGCTGGTTGACAACCAGAGGAGACATGGTGCTAAGGTTGCAAGGTTCGGTTCTTTGTGATCTGAAGTCGGATCGGTGTGTCGCTCTCCGACCAAATCATTGATTATCTTGAACTTGATGGAAGATCGGGCACCTCGTCCCCATTAGACTATCCTTCCTTAAAGTTGAGTAATCTGATCTGCTAAGTGTTTTAATTCTACAAGCTTACTCATCATTTGTTCATATCAACCATGTTTAGATTGAGGAAAATGCATAAACATCAACTTTATCTCGTTCAATATGCCAAATGCTAGAGTGTAATGAACAAACCTTTTTGGTTCTGGTGGTGTTTTCCCACCAACAAAACCCATGCACTTGATCTCTACCTTGTCTGTATTAACGGGACAGACCTTGAGCAGGGTTAAAGAATTCTCCCAAGTTCCAAGTAAAGATCCTGGACCTATGAACATGTGTCACAGAACCGACCAAATTATAAGAGTTGAAGTGCAGAAACGATCGCCAAGCAATCAAGTTTCCAAACTTGAGCCCATATAATCCCGGTAGTCAATTGAAATCACGAAGGACTTCAAACCAACTCGCAACAAACCAAGATCGTAATAGTTCAACATAAACACAGTGAATGTTACATAGTCATTCATTGCCGTCGAAGCGGCACCACATCGGTGTCATTAAGTTATTACAACCAAAGTTCGAAGTAGCGGAAGCAAAATAGTTACACACACTTGTTCAAAGTTCAGTTCACAAGTTTTTAGTTATTGCCAGAGTCTACACCATCCTTCCAAAAGCATCAGATACGAAGTTGTTAGAGAACCGTACCCAACGGTTAGTCCTCATCCCCAGCGGGATGGAGACAGGTCTTGCAGAAACCGTCATAAAAGATGTCATCTGCAACAGGTGGGAATAAACCCTGAGTACGAGAATGTACTCAGCTAGACTTACCCGTCTAGTAAAACATAAAAGACACCAAGGATCATGCAAGGCTAAATATCAAGTGGAGCTGGTTGACTCACCTTTTGCCCAAAAGCTTAACTTACGGCTAAGTTATTTGGAGAGCTTCATATTTATTTATCATCAGCCTACCACTAGATTAGCACCTGTACTACAACACATCACTTGATTATTGCAAATAATAATAACCATATCAAATTCATCATATGTTCTTCTTGCTATCATCATTTCATGAACCAAGTTCATTAGTGGATGCTACGTTTGCCGCTGCTCTGTCAAGTTCTCACTAACCGGGAGAGACGGTGATTCGAATCGAATTCATATCCAGCTGGAGGGTTATTCCCAGCACTCACCCAAGCATCCCCTGCCGGAGAGACAACGGGTCACCTTTGGTACGACTCAGGAATCGCGGCTCCGATCAGCGCCGCACTCCCAGGGCTACCACTCTGCCAGGGAGGTTAGGAATTTTAACTCACCTGCCTTTGGACTTACGCCAATGGTCCCCCGCACACCGCACTTCCTCCGGTAGTGCGCACTTTATACTCGCCGGTCTTCCGGCCTGAGTCATACTACTCGGCTTCGCGGTCGGAACGAGTTATCCGGCCAACTAAGTGTTAGGCATGCGTTCAACATGACAAGAGGACGTACAACGATCGGTCCTTAGCTGCCACAGACGGAGTTACTACAAACTTGCAAAACTCCGCCCGGCTTAAGTCAATTTAATCAGGTTCCATCCACGATAGCACATATAGACCATCGTGATCCGACATAACCCTATATCGCGCAGGTGACAGGATATCACCCGACTTCTACCGATTAAAGCACGGCTAAGCTGCTACTCGACCCTAACTCTACAACCAGGGTAGGGTGAATTATCTGGACAAGGATGTAATAAAATGCAGCAAAGGTTTTCACCACAACTCCTAAACTTAATGCCTCAATAGATATAACATATTAAGTAAACTTTTGAAAGTAAAGGGAGACTTAGAATGCTCCGGGGCTTGCCTTTCACGAACGAGACCGGCTTGTGATTCGGGCACTCAACTTCTTCTTCGAGCTCCTCGAGTCCGGCTTGCTGGATCTCCACCTCTTGGCTGCCCTCCTGACCTTCGGGATTCGCCTGCAGCTCGTAGGAGGCTGTCGCGTCCGATGCACCTATTGCATGCTCGAACAATAAGAAGATGCACATGCTAAAGATGAATGCTTGATAACACAAGTAACTCACTGGACACTCATTTACGAAGCAAAAATTATACAAGCTCACACAAGTAAACAAGTTAACTTAGCCCAAAACCTATCATGATACTAAATCAGCAAGCAACACAAAACAGGAGTAACCTGGTAAATAAATCATAACTAATGATAGACAGATGCAACAAACATAACTAAAGACATTCTGGAAAGCTTATGAAATTTTCTACAAATCATCTTTAAACATCACAGCATGATTCGTACATTAAATCAGTCATTTAAACAAAGTTCCAGGTTCTGTCCCAGAAAAACAGAGAGCACCTATTTCTGGAACCTAACTTGGAACAGCCATAACTTTTAAACTACTGGACCAATTTATTCCAAATTTAAACCACAGCTAGTTCAATAAGTTTACTACAACTTTGATTTAGACAAGTTGCCCAGAAAACCAAATTATCATTAAGCAAAAGTTAAATTACTCCCTTGCTGTCCAGAACAGCCTTTAACCCTATAATTAATTATTTAATGACATGACCAAAACATAAACCATGCCAACCACATGGCTTATGAGCACAAGCATATTACAAGGTTGCCAGAACATCAGATGACAACCCCCAAACATTTACTTAACAAGGCATTTATTAATTAATTCTAGATAATAGCATAATCACAAGCTACTAGTCAAAGTGCTCAGAAAAATCTACAAAAATTACAGAAGCACAAAGATAGTATCAAAGTATCACCAGGGAAATTTCAGAGCAATTGCACATATCAAATTAAAGTTATGCATTTAACATGTGCCTAGGTGTTTACTTCATAAATTCAGAAACATGACTTATATGGTATCAAACAACAGATTTCAGATTATTTATATATGAGAAATACCATGAACATGTTTACTACCAAAGTAGAGCACCAGCATAAGCACCAATTATTTTATATGATTTAATTAAAGAAACAAGCCACATTTCAATCATAAATTGCACATCAAAGATGCAGTACACCAAAAATCATGAAATATTTACCAAAGCACTCTAATAACATACAGAGACTACCATAAAATTTTTAGAGTAAACTAAGCAGTATAACCAGAGATATGAATTTATCCATGAATAACAAGATTAAATACTTAATAAATATTTTCCCAGAAAACATGTTTCATTTTATATTTTTATTAAAAACTAGCCATCTCAAGGAATACCACAAAATTTGTTTCACAATTTTTGGATCTCAGAAACAGGAGATATGATTTTTACAAGAAAGCCAAAAATCAGGATTTTGAAAAAAAGAAAAGGAGGGAAGGAGAGTGACGCTGACAGTGGGCCCCAGCTGTCAGGGTCATCGTCCTCACGGCCGATGCGACTATCGCCGGCGATTTCTCCGCGACGGCGAGGTCTCCGGCCAAACCAAGGGCATCAGCGTGATCCCCAAACCCTAGCGACTCGATTGACCCCCTTTTCCCCACGGCGGAGCCAGCGGAAAGGGCTCGCCGTCGACGATGGCGGCTCGGCGGAGGTGCTCGGCGTTACGCCGGAGCCCTCAGGCCGGTAGAGCGCGACCTAAGGCCTTCTACAGCACCAGCGGACTACGGCGAAGCTTCCTAGGTACGCAGCTTGGCTTGGATCCTCGTGGAACACGCTGGCCACGAGAGCACCCATCTCCGGCGGAAGCACGGCGGCGCTGCGCACCGTGTCCGGCGATGGAGAGCTTGGTAGAGCGTCCACCAAGTGGCGCAAAAGCTCGCTAAGGACCTAAGCTACCTCTAGGACCTAACCGGAGACGACGAGAGGCTTCACAGGGCTCGGCATTAAGTTCGCCGGAGAAGATGGTCAAGGTGACCCAATTTGGGGGAAGAAGGAAATGTCGGCTCATCGGAGCTTTGGGTGAAGTTTGGTGGGCAATGGCGCAGCAGGGAACGTGCGCGAGCTCGCCGGAGTGCGCTCGCGACGGAGAGCTCCCGGCGGCCGCGTTTCTGGCGAGAGGGGCGAGGCAGAGCGAAAGTGGACGCGTCCACTCTGCGCGGGGCGTCGCCGTGGACGTCATGCGCGCGCTGGGTGCTGACGAGCGGGGCCATCGCCGGCGTACGGACGACATCTGGCGGACAGGTGTCGATCGGAACATCCATGCCGGCGAGCTCAGCTCTGAATCGAAACGCGCGATCGCCGACTGACAGAGCTACTTTGGCAACGATTTACTCCCAAACCAGAGCGAAATAGAGGATGGTGCAGTTGACAAAGTTGGAGTTCCAACTGAGTTCTACAACTTTGTCAATTGGAGCAAAAGCCAAATCAGCCTGGATTGAAAGATACAGAGTTTTCAAAATCGATCGAGCAAACTGGTTTCGTTCCACGACTTAGAAAATTTTCTAAGTGTTGGAAACAGCCCAAATTTTGCCTTGTTGGTCACTTTTGAGCTATTTGTGATCATTTTCATGAGATGGCCATAAAACAACTTTTGTTCCTTATAAAATTTGCTACAACTTTTCTGTAGAAAGTTTTGGCATGCAAACATTTTATGAAACACTTTTTGAAAGCCTAAGCAAAAGAGGTTTCTAGGGCCTATTTTCATAAGTATGACTTAAAGGCATATTTTGGAGAAGTGACCAACATGAACATTGTTCCCAAAGTCAAGTTAAGCATAGATAAACTAATTACCAAAGCATTAAGCACAAACACAAGCATGGTTCACTCAAACATAAGCATAGGAAGCCTATTTAAGCAATTTAAAACACATTTATGCATAGAATGACATGGCTCAAGATAGATGATGATCATGATATGCTTTGAGTAGATGATGATGCTTATGCTATGCACATGATTAATGCAACCATAACACTAGGGTGTTACAGCCCTCCCCCCTTACAAAAATCTCGTCCCGAGATTTGAAAGCTTACTGATTTTTGAAGAAAGTTTTGTGAACTTCTTTCAAGTAATCCTCCGTTTCCCAAGTGGCATCTTCTTCCCCGTGGTTACTCCACAACACCTTGTAGAGCTTGACCACACGATTTTGCGTCTCCCGTTCCTTGCGATCAAGAATCGCCACGGGTTTCTCCTCATACATCAAGTCTGACTTCAACTTGATATCTCGAACTTCCACTCGTTCCTCCGGTACACGAAGGCACTTCTTCAATTGTGATACGTGGAAGACAGGGAAAATAGCTCGAAGTGCAACTGGGAGTTGAACTTTGTATGCCACATTCCCTTTCTTTTCGAGAATCCGATAAGGTCCCACATAGCGAGGTGCAAGCTTTCGCTTGACTCCGAACCTTTGTACACCCTTCATCGGAGACACCTTGATGTACACATGGTCACCAACTGAAAACTCAATCGGCTTCCTTCTCTTGTCGGCATAACTTTTCTGACGAGCTTGAGCAGCTTCCAGATGTTGCTGGATAGTCCGGACTTTCTGCTCGGCTTCGTTCACGAAATCGATGCCATAATACCTTCGTTCTCCAGCTTCTACCCAATTCAATGGGGTTCGACACTTTCAACCGTACAAGGCTTCCAATGGAGCCATCTTTATACTCTCCTGATAACTATTGTTGTAGGAGAACTCCGCTAATGGCAACCACTTAACCCAAGATCCTTTTGAAGAGAGAGCACATGCCCTCAACATGTCTTCGAGGATTTGGTTAACTCGTTCAGTTTGACCAGCTGTTTGGGGATGATAAGCAGAGCTGCAGACTAAATGAGTACCAATTTGCTCATGCAGACATTCCCAAAAACGAGCAGTGAACTGTGGTCCACGATCGGATATGATTGTTCGAGGCACACCATGTTGACGAACAATGTGCTCGAAATACAACTCCGCATACTGATGTGGGCGATAGTCAGTTCGGACTGGAATAAATCGAGCAACCTTGGTCAAACGATCTACAATCACCCAGATGGAGTCGTAACCCTTAACAGAAGTTGGGAGTCCACTGATGAAATCCATGCTGACTTCTTCCCATTTCCAACCAGGGATTGACAAGGGTTGAAGCAAACCAGCTTCCATGTGAACAGCCTTCACACGACAACAATTGTCACAATGAGCGACAAAAGCAGCAATCTCCATTTTCATCTTTGTCCACCAAAACAAAGGTTTTAAATCCTGATACATCTTGCTACTACCAGGATGGATAGATAATTTGGATGAATGAGCTTCAGATAAGATCTGATTTCGCAGCTCGCGGTCTTTTGGAACCACAAGTCGATCCTTGAACCAAAGAATTCCGTTCTCATCGACTCGGAAATGCTTGGTTTCTTCTTCTTTCATTTTCCTCTTTATATGGTGGATGCCAACATCTGTCTGCTGCAATTTGATGACTCGATTGCGAATGGTACTTTCTAGAGAAATCTGGTTGAGCACAAGTGGATGCATGAGATGTGACAACAACGGGTCTTCCACTTGGATTGAGTGACAGTGCGCTTTCCGACTCAAGGCGTCCGCCACCACGTTTGCCTTGCCCGGATGGTAGTGCACTTGAAGATTATAATCTTTAATCAACTCAAGCCACCTTCGCTGTCGCATGTTCAGTTCAGGTTCAGTGAAGATATACTTGAGGATCTTGTGATCAGTGTAGATATTACACAGATTACCCAGCAAATAATGCCTCCAGATTTTTAAAGCATGAACAACTGCTGCCAATTCTAAGTCATGAGTAGGGTAATTGACCTCATGTTTTCGAAGTTGGCGTGAGGCATACGCGATTACGCGACCTTCCTGCATCAACACACAGCCTAAACCAATGCCCGACGCGTCACAAAAGACATCAAAGGGCTTTTCGATATCAGGTTGAGCTAGGATAGGCGCTGATGTCAGCAATGTCCTCAACTTGTGGAATGCCTCTTCACACTCAGGTGTCCACACAAACTTCTCATCCTTCTGAAGTAGACGAGTCATAGGCTTGGATATTTTGGAGAATTCCGGAATGAATCGACGGTAATATCCAGCAAGACCGAGAAAACTCCAAACCTCGTGTACCGAAGTTGGAACTTTTCAATCCAGCACTTCTTGCACCTTAGCCGGATCCACCGATATGCCTTCTTCAGATAAGACATAGCAAAAGAAAGGTACTTTCTTTAGCCAAAACTCACATTTGCTAAACTTGGCATAAAGCTGATGTTCGCGCAAACGCGACAACACTATACGCAGATGCTCTGCAAGCTCCTCTTCATTGCGGGAATATACCAAGATATCATCAATGAAGACCACCACAAACTTGTCCAGTTCGGGCATGAACACTGAATTCATGAGATACATGAAATGAGCAGGTGCATTTGTAAGACCGAAGGACATGACGAGATACTCATACAACCCATACCTCGTCGAGAAAGCTGTCTTAGGTACATCTTCAGGACGGATCTTGATCTGATGGTACCCAGATCGCAAATCAATCTTGGAGAATACCTTAGCTTTAGACAACTGATCAAACAAAATATCAATGCGAGGAAGAGGGTATTTGTTCTTGATAGTCACCGCATTTAGGGGACGATAGTCCACACACATGCGCAACGATTGATCCTTCTTCTTCACAAAGATAGCCGGACAACCCCAAGGAGAAGAACTAGGACGAATAAGTGCCTTCTTCAACAACTCATTTAGTTGGGTCTTAAGCTCAGCTAATTCATTGGGTGGCATTCTATAAGGTCTTCTAGAGATAGGAGCGGTACCTGGAATCAATTCAATTTTGAACTCCACATCCCGATCCGGAGGAAGCCCGGGAAGATCATGAGGAAAAACATCCGGAAACTCACATACCACCGGAATATCCTGAATAGCCTTAGATGTAACTGCATTCACAGTGCTACGTGTCACAGAACCGACCAAATTATAAGAGTTCAAGTGCAGAAACGATTGCCAAGCAATCAACTTTCCAAACTTGAGCCCATATAATCCCGGTAGTCAATTGAAATCACGAAGGACTTCAAACCAACTCGCAACAAACCAAGATCGTAATAGTTCAACATAAACACAACGAATGTTACATAGTCATTCATTAACGTCGAAGCGGCACCACATCGGAGTATTAAGTTATTACAACACTTGTCCAAAGTAGCAGATGCAAAATAGTTACACACACATTCCGAAGTTCAGTTCATAAGTTTGAGTTACTGCAAGAGTCTATGCCATCCTTCCAAAAGCATCAGAGACGAGATTGTTAGAGAACCGTGCCCAACGGTTAGTCCTCATCCCCAGCGGGATGGAGACAGGTCTTGCAGAAACCGTCATAGAAGATATCATCTGCAACAGGTGGGAATAAACCCTGAGTACGAGAATGTACTCAGCTAGACTTACCTGTCTAGTAAAACATAAAAGACACCAAGGATCATGCAAGGCTAAATATCAAGTGGAGCTGGTTGACTCACCTTTTGCCAAAAGCTTAAGTTACAACTAAATTATTTTGAGGGCATCATATTTATTTATCATCAGCCTACCACTAGATTGGCACCTGTACTACAACACATCACTTGATTATTACAAACAATAATAACCATATCAAATTCATCATGTTTTCTTCTTGCTATCATCATTATCATGAACCAAGTTCATTAGTGAATGCTACGTTTGCCGCTGCTCTGTCAAGTTCTCACTAACCGGGAGAGACGGCGATTCGAATCGAATTCCTATCCAGCTGGAGGGTTATTCCTAGCACTCACCCAAGCATCCCCTACCGGAGAGCCAACGGGTCACCTTTGGTACAACTCAGGAATCGCGGCTCCGATCAGCGCCGCACTCCCAGGGCTACCACTCTGCCAGGGAGGTCAGGAATTTTAACTCACCTGCCTTTGGACTTACGCCAATGGTCCCCCGCACACCGCACTTCCTCTGGTAGTGCGCACTTTATGCTTGCCGGTCTTCCGGCCTGAGTCAAACTACTCGGCTTCGCGGTCGGAACGAGTTATCCGGCCAACTAAGTGTCAGGCATGCGTTCAACATGACAAGAGGACGTACAACGATCGGTCCTTAGCTGCCACAGACGGAGTTACTACAAACTTGCAAAACTCCGCCCGGTTTATGTCAATTTAATCAGGTTCCATCCACGATAGCACATATGGACCATCGTGATTTGACATAACCCTATATCGCGCAGGTGACAGGATTCACCCGACTTCTACCGAGTAAAGCATGGCTAAGCTGCTACTCGATCCTAACTCTACAACCAGGGTGTGGAGACTTATCTGGACAAGGATGGAATAAAGTGCAGCAAAGGTTTTCACCACAACTCCTAAACTTAATGCATCAATAGATATAACATATTAAGTAAACTTTTGAAAGTAAAGGGAGACTTAGAATGCTCCGGGGCTTGCCTTTCACGAACGACGCCGGGTCATGATTCGGGCACTCAACTTCTTCTTCTGGCTCCTCGAGTCCGGCTTGCTGGACCTCCACCTCTTGGCTGCCCTCCTGACCTTCGGGATTCGCCTGCAGCTCGTAGGAGGCTGTTGCGTCCGATGCACCTATTGCATGCTCGAACCATAAGAAGATGCACATGCTAAAGATGAATGCTTAATAACACAAGCAACTCACTGGACACTCATTTACGGAGCAAAAGTTATACAAGCTCACACAAGTAAACAAGTTAGCTTAGCCCCAAAACCTATCATGATACCAAATCAGCAATCAACATAAAACAAGAGTAACCTGGTAATTAAATCATAACTAATGATAGACAGATCCAACAAACACAAATAAAGACATTCTGGAAAGCTTATGAAATTGTCTACAAATCATCTTTAAACATCACAGCAAGATTCATATATTTACCCAGTCATGTAAACAATGTTCCAGGTTCTGTCCCAGAAAAAACAGAGAACACCTATTTCTGGAACCCAACTTGGAACAGCTATAACTTTTAAACTACTTGGCCAAATGACCTCAAATTTAAACCACAGCTAGTTCAATAAGTTTAGAACAACTTTGATTTAGACAAGTTTCACAGAAAGTCAAGTTATCATTGAGCAAAGTTAAATCCTTTCCTTGCTGTCCAGAACAGCCTTTAACCCTTTAAGTAATTATTTAATGACATGACCCAAAACATAAACCATGCCAACCACATGACTTATGAGCACAAACATATTACAAGGTTATCAGAACATCAGATGGAAACCCCAAAACATTTACTTAACAAGGCATTTATTAATTAATCCTAAATAAGAGTATAATTACAAGATACTAGTCAAAGTGCTCAGAAAAATCTATAAAAATTACAGAAGCACAAATATAGCATCAGAGTATCATCATAAAATTTTTAGAGCAATTGCACATTCCAAATTAAAGATATACATTTACCATGTAGCTAGGTGCTTATATCATAAATTGGGAAACATGACTTGTATTTTGCCAAAGAACAGATTTCAGATTATTTACACATGAGGAATGCCATAAACAAGTTTACTACCAAAGTAGAACACCAGCATAAGTACCAATTATTTTATATGATTTAATCAAGAAACAAGCCACATTTCAATCATAAATTATATATCAAAGCTGCAGTATTTCAAAAATCATGAAATATTTATCAAAGCATTCTAATACCATACAGAGGCTACCATAAAATTTTCAGAGCAAACTAAGCAGTAAAACAAGAGATATGCATTTATCCATGAATAACAAGATTAAATCCTTAATAAATAATTTCCCAGAAAACATGGTTCATTTTATATTTTTATTAAAAACTAGCCATCTCAAGGAATATCACAAAATTGGTTTCACAATTTTTGGATCTCAGAACCAGGAGATATGATTTTTGCAAGAAAGCCAAAAATCAGGATTTTGAAATAAAGAAAAGGAGGGAAAGAGGAGACACTGATAGTGGACCCCATCTGTCGGGTCCTTCTCCCTCGCGGCCGAGGCGACTTTCGCCGGCGATTTCTCCGCGACGGAGAGGTCTCCGGCCAAACCAAGGGCACCAACGTGATCCCCAAACCCTAGCGACTCGATTGCCCCCCTTTTCTCCACGGCGGAGCCACCGGAAGGGGCTCACCGTCGACGATGGCGGCTCGGCGGAGGTGCTCGGCGTTACGCCGGAGCCCTCAGGCCGGTAGAGCGCGATCTAAGACCTTCTACAGCACCAGCGAACTACGGCGGAGCTTCCTAGGTACTCGGCTTGGCTTGGATCCTCGTGGAACACGCTGGCCACGAGAGCACCCATCTCCGGCAGAAGCACGGCGGCGCTGCGCACCGTGTCCGGCGACGGAGAGCTTGGTAGAGCGTCCACCAAGTGACGCAAAAGCTCGCTAAGGACCTAAGATACCTCTAGAACCTAACAGAGACGACGGGAGGCTTCACAGGGCTTGGCATTGAGCTTGCCGGAGAAAACGGTCACGGCGACCCGATTTGGGGGAAGAAGGAAATGTCGGCTCACCGGTGGGTTTCTCGGCGAGTTAGAGGGTGGAGATTGGAGAGCGGTTCACGGCAGAGCTGTGGCTGGAATTTGGTGAACTGGGATGCAGTGAGGAGCACACACGAGCTCACCGCAGTGAGCTCGCGACGGTGAGCTCGCCGCGGAAGCTTTTCTAGCGAGTGGAGGCGAGGAAGAGCGAAGTGGACGCGTCCACTCTGCGCGGGGCGTCGCCGTGGACGTCATGCGCGCGCTGGGAGCTGACGAGCGGGGCCATTGCCGGCATACGGACGACATCTGGCGGACAGGTGTCGATCGGGACATCCCCGCCGGCGAGCTTAGCTCTGAAACGAAACTCGCGATCACCGACTGAAACTCGATTTTGCCCGACGATTTACTCCCTAATCACTCGATGATTTTGCTGGCTAATTGCTCCATGCTGGAGAGCTACACGAGTACTCCACATTGCTTACAAGATCAAAGCTTGATTCGGCCTGGAATACAAACTGGAAGATGAACAATACCCCCTCGAGCAAACTGCAGTGCATCCAGGACTTAGAAAATTTTCTAAGTATTGGAAACAGCCCCAAATCTGCCTTGTGGGTCACTTTTAAGCTATTTGTATTCATTTTGGTGAGATGGACATAAAACAACTTTTGTTCCTTATAAAATTTGCTACAACTTTGCTGTAGGAAGTTTTGACATGCAAACATCTTATGAAACACTTTTTAAAAGCCTAAGCAAAAGAGGTTTCTAGGGCCTATTTTCATAAGTATGACTTAGAAGCATATTTTGGAGAAGTGATCAACATGAACATTGTTTCCAAGATTAAGTTAAGCATAGATAAACTAATTACCAAGGCATTAAGCACAAACACAAGCATTGTTCACTCAAACATAAGCATAGGAACCCTATTTAAGCAATTTAAAACACATTTTTGCATAGAATGACATGCCTCAAGATAGATGATGATCATGATATGCTTTGAGTAGATGATGATGCTCATGCTATGCACATGATTGATGCAACCATAACACTGGGGTGTTACACTACGGATTTGAATATCACGTGGTAGTTGCACTAGAAATGCCTCCTTGGTATTTGGGTCTTTCAACATCACTACACGAGCGGTGGTGTCGATAAGAACTCCATTGCCACTCATCCACTTCATCCCCAGAATTACATCTATGCCCACACCGGGTAGAACAACCAAATCAGCAAGAACTGACGGCCTCCTATTTCTAGGGTTGCCCCCAAAACCATTTGATTGGTGGAAATATCATTTCCCGCAGCACTAATACAATAACTGCCCTTATCAAGTGTAATGGCCTTGATGCTATGCTTCGACACAAATTCAGAACTCACAAAGGAATGCGATGCTCCAGAATCAAAAAGCACGAGTGCATCATGTTGGTTAACCAGAAACTTACCAGCCGTGACTACCTCACCAGTAGGGATTGCTTCCACAGTTGTGTAGTGAACACGCCCCTGACGGACGTTCCCTTGGTTGCCCTTCTTCGGCGGGTAAGGACAGTTGCTCTGCCAATGCCCGGTCTGATTGCAGTTCCAGCACGGACGGTTGGCAGGTGGAGTCATGGCATAGTTGGGACCCGTGTTGCCCCTAGGAAGAGCAATAGAGTACCCCTTGCGAAAACCCGTCTTGGCCTGATTCTTCTTCATCGGAGGGCGGTATCACTGGTTAGGCGTTGGAGCACGGAACGGTGGCTAAGCTGCCACTGGAGCCTTGGACTGAAATGACCCGGCCCCAGCCTCAAAAGCCCTCTTGCAAGTCTTGGTTGCAGTGTACATAGTGTTATAGTTCTCTTGAGTGAGAGCATCACTGACAAACTCATTGAAAGTTGCACACTTAGTGCGGCCCATAGTCTTCAGCAATTTGGGGCCCAAACCCCGCTTGAAACTAGCAATCTTTTTTGTCTCTGTGTTCACAAACTTAGGAGCATACTTAGACAAATGATTGAAAGCATGCAAATACTCCTTCAGAGTCTTGTTGCCCTGAGTTAACTGCATGAACTCGGTATGCTTCATCTCCATGACACCAGGAGGAATGAAATGCCCTTTAAAAGCATCACGAAAAAGATTCCAGTCAAGCACAGTGTCGGCTGGAAGAGCCTCCCGATATTGATTCCACCAGATGCCTGCCGGGCCCTGCAGTTGATGAGCTGCATATTCTGCCTTCAAACCTTCAGTCAACCGAAGCAAGCGGAACTTTTGTTCCACCGTGTTCAGCCATTCTTCAGCTTGAAGAGGTTCTTCAGCTTCTCTGAAAGGTGGGGGCTTTGTATCCATGAAGTCCTTGGAGATACTGTACTGGTTAGGAGCTGGCCCTTCCTGTGCATTACGACCTCCTGGATTTGCCATCCGATTGATGGTCTCAGTGAGCATCCTCTGATTTTGCACCATCATTTGCATCAGCTCAACTGGATTTGGTGGTGGGGGAGGAGGGGGTGGATTCATGTTTGCACACTGTTCCGCACCTCGGGTGCCATGAGACATCTGTAAAGACACGGTCAGTGAGCATTGATGATGACAAGATTTGCCACAGAAGAACTTATATTCATGCCTGAAAGTATTCGAGAGAATAGCTTTACAGAAAGGCACAACAATTCAATTCCACGAAACAACATCACCAATCCTACACATGACATAGATATCCGCAATACGCACCACAACGGAAAACATCGGCATAACATAACGATCATATTAAGACTGCACATCGGGTCCATAAAGTTATTACACCATCACAGTACATGCCAAGATTCAAGGTCAAAGTTTCGGATTACAACATGGTTACAAAAGCACCACGGCTGGCTGGCATACTACAAAAGATCCTCGCATAACACTACCCACTACTCCCTACACTCCAGGCTCGTCGTCCGAGTCGGCGTCGAAGATCGCCTCTCCATCCTCGTCGCTAACCGGCTCAAGCTCCTCGTCCTCCACGTCCTCGTGCAAAGGTGGTGCAGCCGCTGCTGGTCCATCGATCTCCATACCATCATCATCGGCCACAATCACCTGAGGTCCCACCTCTGGATACACGGGTATAGGGCGAGGAATAGGGTGTAGCAAGTTGTTGAGACGGTGAATCTCCACAAGACCAGCCTCAATCTGATCCTGCAGATAGTTCTCCCGCTCAAGCGACTGAACTCGGTGCATCTCCCATGCTCGGCGCCTGTTCTCCGACACGCGGAGGGCAGTATCCCTCTCACGGGTGAGCTGCACCAAGCACTCCTGTAAGGTCTCCCTCTCTCTAGCTAACTGGCTCATCTGATCCTGCTTATGATCTCTCTCTCTAATGGCCTTCACCCACTGCTGCCTATGGTACTCCGCAATATCCTCCCAGTCATTGCGGTCCTTCTGAGCTTGCTCCAGGAGTCTAGCTTGCTTGCAAAACTTGCGAGCACGCTTTTTAGCCTTCCGCTGCATCTCCTGGGC
Source organism: Sorghum bicolor (assembly GCF_000003195.3). Classification (NCBI taxonomy): domain Eukaryota; kingdom Viridiplantae; phylum Streptophyta; class Magnoliopsida; order Poales; family Poaceae; genus Sorghum; species Sorghum bicolor. The sequence continues at coordinate 40,424,722 of NC_012877.2, read as the reverse complement.
CCTGCGAACAGCCACCATCACCTGTGCATAGGTGTTCTCTCGCTGACTGATCAGCTTGAGCACAGCCATCATAGCACTCATAGCAGGACTAGAACTCTCAGCTCTCTCTCCCCTGCCTCGAACCAAAGCATAACCATCAGCCTGTTTCCACTCCGCTGCTGCTGGGTCAGCACGGGGAATGGAGGCCGCTGGTCCTCCCATCAGCTCATCACCACACCTCTGACAGATATCGAGCAGGATAGTCTAGGCTGCAACCTGAGCTGCCTCCCAAGGAGTCTGGCCATCTGAGCTACAAGTCCAGCCTGTCCATGCAGGCTTGTCCCCATGTGGAGGGACAACTCCCTGCACAGCAAACCACTGAATCCCTCCTGTGCTCTCCATCTCCCACCAAGAATACTGAGGTGCCTCAGTATACCCAACAGTCCGTAACACTCTCCAGAGCAGGGTAGGAGTACCAAACTCGTGCAAGAAAGTGTCACTGGGACGGGGTGAAGCGGGTGCGTCCATCTGTGGAAAGGAATAGGAATACCATGGGTAAAAGAGAATTAGTTTAAGCAACATTTATTTATTTAAAAGGGACGAAATTGTAAGGGAAGGAGTAGACAGAATGTACGTATGAATGCGACATGATGCATGCACGAACCGTACGTCCTCACAAACTTAGAAAATTAATATTCTAACGGATATACGGTGGCATACATGCGTCTCTCGATACGATAACTATCGGTTTACACGTGCGCTGTTAGAGTACCTGCAGAAAACTTCATTTCAGCCCAACAGTTCCCAATATATCACTCAAGAAAGCAGTAAACTAAGTGCACATTGCTTGGACATGCCCAACATGCACAAAGAATGACACCACAACTACCCGAGCAATTAAATACTTCCCAATTAAGTTTCTTTCATGGTTCCATAGTTTCGACATGTAACCACTCCAGAAAACCACCGCGAACACTCCCCTAGACCGCCGTTTGGACGATCATGCTCTCACAGCTCACACTTACCAGGGCGTAGGTGCGACGTTGCATAATTTAAATCTAGCGACATATGTGGCTAATTCACATATGAAGGCTACCTCCACCATTAGACCACAGGGTAGCATAGTGCGGTCATCACACATCCATACCTGAGTACTGCCGGAGAGGCATAAATAAAAAACCCCCCAAGTCAGTATTTAAATAGCCACCCAGAGTCCTTATGTGGGCAAGGAGGATTCGACCACTGGCATAACTTAATTATTTGTTTTACACCATTTTATTTAAAAACTCTTTTGTTTTAAATACACAAACGCTGCATTTATAATGCTGAACTTGCTCCGATGCCAGCTGTCATAGAACCGACCAAATTATAAGAGTTCATGTGCAGAAACGATCGCCAAGCAATCAAGTTTCCAAACTTGAGCCCATATAATCCCGGTAGTCAATTGAAATCACGAAGGACTTCAAACCAACTCGCAACAAACCAAGATCGTAATAGTTCAACATAAACAAAGCGAATGTTACATAGTCATTCATTGCCGTCGAAGCGGCACCACATCGGAGTCATTAAGTTATTACAACCAAAGTTCGAAGTAGCAGAAGCAAAATAGTTACACACACTTGTTCAAAGTTCAGTTCACAAGTTTTTGGTTATTGCCAGAGTCTACACCATCCTTCCAAAAGCATCAGATACGAAGTTGTTAGAGAACCGTGCCCAACGGTTAGTCCTCATCCCCAGCAGGATGGAGACAGGTCTTGCAGAAACCGTCATAGAAGATGTCATCTGCAACAGGTGGGAATAAACCCTGAGTACGAGAATGTACTCAGCTAGACTTACCCGTCTAGTAAAACATAAAAGACACCAAGGATCATGCAAGGCTAAATATCAAGTGGAGCTGGTTGACTCACGTTTTGCCCAAAAGCTTAACTTACGGCTAAGTTATTTGGAGAGCATCATATTTATTTATCATCAGCCTACCACTAGATTAGCACCTGTACTACAACACAGCACTTGATTATTGCAAACAATAATAACCATATCAAATTCATCATATGTTCTTCTAGCTATCATCATTTCATGAACCAAGTTCATTAGTGGATGCTACGTTTGCCGCTGCTCTGTCAAGTTCTCACTAACCGGGAGAGACGGCGATTCGAATCGAATTCCTATCCAGCTGGAGGGTTATTTCTAGCACTCACCCAAGCATCCCCTGCCGGAGAGACAACGGGTCACCTTTGGTACGACTCAGGAATCGCGGCTCCGATCAGCGCCACACTCCCAGGGCTACCACTCTGCCAGGGAGGTCAGGAATTTTAACTCACCTGCCTTTGGACTTACGCCAATGGTCCCCCGCACACCGCACTTCCTCCGGTAGTGCGCACTTTATACTTGCCGGTCTTCCGGCCTGAGTCATACTACTCGGCTTCGCGGTCGGAACGAGTTATCCGGCCAACTAAGTGTTAGGCATGCGTTCAACATGACAAGAGGACGTACAACGATCGGTCCTTAGCTGCCACAGACGGAGTTACTACAAACTTGCAATACTCCGCCCGGCTTAAGTCAATTTAATCAGGTTCCATCCACGATAGCACATATAGACCAACGTGATCCGACATAACCCTATATCGCGCAGGTGACACGATATCACCCGACTTCTACCGATTAAAGCATGGCTAAGCTGCTACTCGACCGTAACTCTACAACCAGGGTAGGGTGAATTATCTGGACAAGGATGTAATAAAATGCAGCAAAGGTTTTCACCACAACTCCTAATCTTAATGCATCAATAGATATAACATATTAAGTAAACTTTTGAAAGTAAAGGGAGACTTAGAGTGCTCCGGGACTTGCCTTTCACGAACGAGGCCGGCTCGTGATTCGGGCACTCAACTTCTTCTTCGGGCTCCTCGAGTCCGGCTTGCTGGACCTCCACCTCTTGGCTGCCCTCCTGACCTTCGGGATTCGCCTACAGCTCGTAGGAGGCTGTCGCGTCCGATGCACCTATTGCATGCTCGAACAATAAGAAGATGCACATGCTAAAGATGAATGCTTGATAACACAAGTAACTCACTGGACACTCATTTACGGAGCAAAAGTTATACAAGCTCACACAAGTAAACAAGTTAACTTAGCCCAAAACCTATCATGATACTAAATCAGCAAGCAACACAAAACAGGAGTAACCTGCTAAATAAATCATAACTAATGATATACAGATCCAACAAACATAAGTAAAGACATTCTGGAAAGCTTATGAAATTGTCTACAAATCATCTTTAAACATCACAGCATGATTCGTACATTAAATCAGTCATTTAAACAAGGTTCCAGGTTCTGTCCCAGAAAAACAGAGAGCACCTATTTCTGGAACCTAACTTGGAACAGCCATAACTTTTAAACTACTGGACCAATTTATACCAGATTTAAACCACAGCTAGTTCAATAAGTTTACTACAACTTTGATTTAGAAAAGTTGCCCAGAAAACCAAATTATCATTAAGCAAAAGTTAAATTGCTCCCTTGCTGTCCAGAACAGCCTTTAACCCTATAATTAATTATTTAATGACATGACCAAAACATAAACCATACCAACCACATGGCTTATGAGCACAAGCATATTACAAGGTTGCCAGAACATCAGATGACAAACCCCCAAACATTTACTTAACAAGGCATTTATTAATTAATTCTAGATAATAGCATAATCACAAGCTACTAGTCAAAGTGCTCAGAAAAATCTACAAAAATTACAGAAGCACAAAGATAGTATCAAAGTATCACCAGGGAAATTTCAGAGCAATTGCACATACCAAATTAAAGTTATGCATTTAACATGTGCCTAGGTGTTTACTTCATAAATTCAGAAACATGATTTATATGGTATCAAACAACAGATTTCAGATTATTTATATATGAGAAATACCATGAACATGTTTACTACCAAAGTAGAGCACCAGCATAAGCACCAATTATTTTATATGATTTAATTAAAGAAACAAGCCACATTTCAATCATAAATTGCACATCAAAGATGCAGTACACCAAAAATCATGAAATATTTACCAAAGCACTCTAATAACATACAGAGACTACCATAAAAGTTTTAGAGTAAACTAAGCAGTATAACCAGAGATATGAATTTATCCATGAATAAGAAGATTAAATACTTAATAAATATTTTCCCAGAAAACATGGTTCATTTTATATTTTTATTAACAACTAGCCAGCTCAAGAAATACCACAAAATTTGTTTCACAATTTTTGGATCTCAGAAACAGGAGATATGATTTTTGCAAGAAAGCCAAAAATCAGGATTTTGAATAAAAGAAAAGGAGGGAAGGAGAGTGACGCTGACAGTGGGCCCCAGCTGTCAGGGTCATCGTCCTCACGGCCGATGCGACTATCGCCGGCGATTTCTCCGCGACGGCGAGGTCTCCGGCCAAACCAAGGGCATCAGCGTGATCCCCAAACCCTAGCGACTCGATTGACCCCCTTTTCCCCACGGCGGAGCCACCGGAAAGGGCTCGCCGTCGACGATGGCGGCTCGGCGGAGGTGCTCGGCGTTACGCCGGAGCCCTCAGGCCGGTAGAGCGCGACCTAAGGCATTCTACAGCACCAGCGGACTACGGCGAAGCTTCCTAGGTACGCAGCTTGGCTTGGATCCTCGTGGAACACGCTGGCCACGAGAGCACCCATCTCCGGCGGAAGCACGGCGGCGCTGCGCACCGTGTCCGGCGACAGAGAGCTTGGTAGAGCATCCATCAAGTGGTGCAAAAGCTCGCTAAGGACCTAAGCTACCTCTAGGACCTAACCGGAGACGACGAGAGGCTTCACAGGGCTCGGCATTGAGTTCGCCGGAGAAGATGGTCACGGCGACCCGATTTGGGGGAAGAAGGAAATGTCGGCTCACCGGTGGGTTTCTCGGCGAGTTAGAGGGTGGAGATTGGAGAGCGGTTCACGGCGGAGCTTTGGGTGAAGTTTGGTGGGCAATGGTGCAGCAGGGAACGCGCGCGAGCTCGCCGGAGTGCGCTCGCGACGGAGAGCTCCCGGCGGCCGCGTTTCTGGCGAGAGGGGCGAGGCAGAGCGAAAGTGGACGCGTCCACTCTGCGCGGGGCATCGCCGTGGACGTCATGCGCGCGCTGGGTGCTGACGAGCGGGGCCATCACCGGTGTACGAACGACATCTGGTGGACAGGTGTCGATCGGAACATCCACGCCGGCGAGCTCAGCTCTGAATCGAAATGCGCGATCGCCGACTGACAGAGCTACTTTGGCAACGATTTACTCCAAAACCAGAGCGAAATAGAGGATGGTGCAGTTGACAAAGTTGGAGTTCCAACTGAGTTCTACAACTTTGTCAATTGGAGCAAAAGCCAAATCAGCCTGGATTGAAAGATACAGAGTTTTCAAAATCGATCGAGCAAACTGGTTTCGTTCCACGACTTAGAAAATTTTCTAAGTGTTGGAAACAGCCCAAATTTTGCCTTGTTGGTCACTTTTGAGCTATTTGTGATCATTTTCATGAGATGGCCATAAAACAACTTTTGTTCCTTATAAATTTTGCTACAACTTTGCTATGCACATGATTAATGCAACCATAACACTGGGTTGTTACACATGCACACTAAGCGAATATGCTACAGGCTCACAAAACTAGTACTTGACTCCAACCCACTTTTTAGGAATTAATATGGTAAGAGGTCTTGTTCGGATGACCTAAAATACTGAACACCGTGCCAAGAGGTAACTTGGTAGTTATCAATATTTTCCTTTTTAGCACTACATAATTTTTTTTCAGTAGTTTACTTTCCCTTACATGCATAATTAGTTGCATATCTACTTTACCATTTCTGCATTTGAAAAAGAAAATAAAAATATGTCATGCATTGCATCTAGAAAATGCTAAGCCCGATGTGAATAATTTTGTGGTGCAACAACCCATAAAGATATACACGGTGGTGGCAAAAAAATAAGGTTTCATCTTAGTGCATTTTTTACATACCATAAAATATAAAAGTATAAAAATATAGCTTATGATCCTCCTAAAAGATAAATATATTAGGAACGTTATAGACAACCAAGGCTTAAGAGGTTTTACCACTAACACATAATCAGTTCCACAAGCTTTGTTATCTATATGAGCTGCACAAAATTTAAAGGTTCAAGAAGAGCTAATAGGCAGAAGGATGTTTTCAACACAGCCATCAGCCCTAAAACTCCAGGAGGACCAGTGTGCCTTCAATGCCCATCAGTAACCTTAGCAGACCATGTCAACATCTAGCTTGGGGGAGAGCACCCCCCATATACCAAGCTAAGTATTCCTGTGAAAGGATCTAATTGGCCTAGAGGGGGGGTGAATAGGCGTATCTTAAAAACCTTAAACTCAAAAGCTCAAGTTGCGGAAGTTAAATGCTTGCCGGTACTACCGACAGTTTGGGCCGGTACTACCGGTGTAAGACAGCCAGTACTACCGACGCAACTGTTGGTACTACCGATGCCCTATGAGAGCTACGAAATCAGAGTAGATTGAGTTTTGATTTCAGATCTAAGAGTTACACCACTCTCCAAGATGTAGTAGAGGATGATGTTGAAGTTACCTTGGCTCGGTTCTTCTCCAAAACGTAGATCGGCCCTTGTTCACCTATGAAAGGGAGTAGAGAGGAAGAACACGAAGAACACAAGAACAAGGGTAGTCGATGCTACCACCACAGCAAGATAAGATATTTTTCCCGAGGTTCGGCAATCCCCACGAAGGAGTTCCTACGTCCCCGTTGTTGAGGTGACCACGAAGGTCCAACCACTTAGGTGTCCTCCCTCAAGCAACCACACAGGTTAGCTCAAGATTTCCACTAAGAATCAAAGGGTTATACAAACACTTCGGGGCGCCCTCACAAATGAATCAACACGGGCAACCACGAAGAACGCCTAGCTGGCTAGGGTTCCAAGAACCCAAGAGTAACAAATGCAAACCAAACCAGCAAAACGAAGAAACCAAGTGCTCAAGTCACAAATCGAAGCTCCCAACTCTCTATCTCACTTCTCTAGCTCGAATCTCTCAAGGAGTGAAGTCTAGGAGCAAAGAGGGAGAGAGGGTGGGTGAATCAAAGCTTGGAGACTATTTTCTCAGATCTAGAGTTGAAGGAATAGGAGAGCTAACGGTCAGAAATGAGGGAAGAGCTATTTGTACACAGGTCCTGAACAACTGCCGGTACTACCGGGGCAACCAACGGTACCACCGGCTACCTCAGATCTAACGGTAAGAAGTCTCTAGGATTTGCGAGAAATAAGCCTACCGGTACCACCGGGCTTTTGTCAGTACTACCGACCATTGCCGGTACCACCGGTGGAAGGCCGGTACCACCGGCAGTTCAAATCTCCGCAACCAAAGTCAGCGTAGATTTGGCCTGCCGGTACTACCAGCGTTTCACACCGGTACTACTGGTGCTGGCCGGTACCACCGGCCCGAGCCCGGTACTATCGGTAGTTCATTTTCTCGCAAAACTTAGGAGAAGGGCTGGCACTGCCGGTACCACCGGCCCTGAGGGTCGGTACTACCGGCTCACCCTGGCAAAGAAGAAAATTCCTAGTGGTTTGTGCGTGCAAGTGTGTCTCTCAAGTGCAAGAGCTAAGTTGACCTAAGCACTCTTATCCTCATCTTACCAACTCAATTTGCATCCCTCTTGATAGTGCGGTGTTTCCTATAACTCAAGCAAAGAATAAAAACTTTGTAGCCACTTGAGTAGAAACACCGTTCATCCATTGGAATTTTAGGGTTGCTATAATTCACCGAATGTTTTCGTTCAATTCCATCAATGGACTAACACCTGTAGATTATGCTCGATAAACATGTTAGTCTCTAATTTGATTGTCATCAATTATCAAAACCCACATCGGGGGCGAATGCACTTACATCCTCACTTGTCTATTTATTCCTAGTGCATTTTGTTAAGATAAAACTAAGAAGATGAGTAACCTTATAAACCCAATAAAAACTTCTTTATTTATCTTTCATAATTAGTTTTGCTATCTAAATAAAGCTCTTGATGAATCTGTTGCTAAAATGAACCTTTAGAACAAACTCTTATATGGAGATGATGAATAGTTGCTCTGCCGTAATTGCTTGCAAGTACCTAGTTTTCAACATTGTACTCTCCCGAGTTTTGGACACAACTGTTTAGATTTAATATTTGCTTTGAGCCTAAAATTTGTGGGTAGTGAATGCTTGATCTAAATCTAGGTAGTTGACGTATATAATATGGGAATGTTTTGAGCTGCTGTCAATCTTGCTCCTAGAGATGATAGAGTTCTGGAGAATTTAATTTGAAAATCTTAAATTTCTGCAAGACGAGTTCCTTTATGATGAGAGTTCAAAATTCCTACCAAAGCCAAATACTCATGCTTACTTGATTAGAAAAAACTCCCACTTATATTTCAACCTATAAGAATTGGGGATAGTTAAGTTCTGTTGACCCTAAGGAACTAGTCATACAGTTAAAGTCAATACTATGTGCTCTTCATCCATTGATCTTAGCTACTTCAATCCTCACAGGTATGCAACCACTTACATCCACTACATAGTCTCCCTATGCTACTTCTGTTCCTAGAAGTACCACCCACATATACGCACTATACTTTGTGCTGTTTCTATCCAAGAAACATGTACTATGTTGCTCCTACTCTGGGAGTATGCATTCCTCTATTCACAAGCATACACTTCATTTATTCTGAAAATGTTCTACTCCTACACTAGAAGAGGACACTTAAAAATATTCATTGCCATTATGTCCTTTTTTACTTATCCAATAAAGCTCTAGTTATTTCACTTGATACCCCCTATGTTATTAGTGCATTAAAAGGATTGGCTGTTAAAAAAAAGAGAGAAAATAAAATAAAGAGGACAAAGATCCCAAAAGAAAGAAAAAGTAGCCAAGTCCTTATTTTTAGATTAGGGAGGTATGTTATCCCTAAGGAGCAAATGTAGAATTAGATCTCCACCATCAATCATCACCCCTTATTATCATCGTCATTCTTATCACTCATTTCATTCACTGCACTCACATGCACTTATGACTTGATTGTATGACTAGTTTCTATAGATCCATGACTTAACTATGCAATACATGCAAGTAGGTTTGAATTGTCTCCTCCACCTATAAGCTCCACATAAGCCTATTAGAAGTAGGGTGAGAGAGAGAGAAGGCAATTTCACTATGCCTTAGTCATACAAATACCACATATTATGAGAGAAGAGATAAGGCATGCCATACACTTGCCTTGGAGAGGATCAAAAAATACCACATATGAGAGACTTGAAAGCGTCATACAAGGAATCTCTGAGTTTTATTTGAAAATCTTACAAAAACTCAGGAATAATAGTTGATCAAAGGGCGAGAAACATAGCGCTCAACTTAACCATTCTGTCTTTGAACTGCTCAAGACCTAAGTGAAGGCTATAAGCCCCATGGTGAAAGGTAATACGAGTAAGTCTTGAGTTAGAAAAGTTCACTCTAATTAGGAGGAGAGATTTTGTTTGAACGTATGTGTACTTTTGAGGCATGAAAGTATTGATACAACTCCTGATCTGTTATGAGGTTAGCTTTGCTTAGCGACTAGTAAAGAGTAAGCTTGGGGGAACATGTTGATGATCACTAATGCTCATTTTTATCCATCAACTATTGCTTGATATGACATGATATGAACTACAAAGCATAGTTGTAGGGTTTGAAACTAGCTTGTTCCGTGAGTTTTGGTGAATCTATGTTTTACAAGGGTTAAACTGGAAAAGGACTAGAATAACCAAATAGAAGTATATGAGGTGATGAATTGGAGTACACCATTGCAAAGAGCTTGTCGAGACATAGGAAATAGTTGTCACCGAACCGACCAAATTATAAGAGTTCAAGTGCAGAAACGATCGTCAAACAATCAAGTTTCTAAACTTGAGCCCATATAATCCCGGTAGTCAATCGAAATCACGAAGGACTTCAAACCAACTCGCAACAAACCAAGTTCGTAATAGTTCAGCATAAACACAACGAATGTTACATAGTCATTCATTGCCGACGAAGCGGCACCACATCGGAGTCATTAAGTTATTACAACCCAAGTTTGAAGTAGCGGAAGCAAACTAGTTACACACACTTGTTCAAAGTTCAGTTCACAAGTTTTGTTACTGCCAGAGTCTATTCCATCCTTCCAAAAGCATCATTGACGAGAAGAGTAGAGAACCATGCCCAACGGTTAGTCCTCATCCCCAGCGGGATGGAGACAGGTCTTGCAGAAACCGTCATAGAAGATATCATCTGCAACAGGTGGGAATAAACCCTGAGTACGAGGATGTACTCAGCTAGACTTACCCGTCTAGTAAAACACAAAAGACACCAAGGGACATGCAAGGCTAAATCTTAAGTGGATTTGGTTGACTCACCTTTTGCCAAAAGCTTAACTTACAACTAACTTATTTTAAGAGCATCATATTTATTTATCATCAGCCTACCACTAGATTAGCACCTGTACTACAACACATCACTTGATTATTACAAACAATAATAACCATATCAAATTCATCATATGTTCTTCTTGCTATCATCATTATCACGAACCAAGTTCATTAGTGAATGCTACGTTTGCCGCTGCTCTGTCAAGTTCTCACTAACCGGGAGAGACGGCGATTCGAATCGAATTCCTATCCAGCTGGAGGGTTATTCCTAGCACTCACCCAAGCATCCCCTGCCGGAGAGCCAAAGGGTCACCTTTGGTACGACTCAGGAATCGCGGCTCCGATCAGCGCCGCACTCCCAGGGCTACCACTCTGCCAGGGAGGTCAGGAATTTTAACTCACCTGCCTTTGGACTTACGCCAATGGTTCCCCGCACACCGCACTTCCTCCGGTAGTGCGCACTTTATACTTGCCGGTCTTTCGGCCTGAGTCGTACTACTCGGCTTCGCGGTCGGAACGAGTTATCCGGCCAACTAAGTGTCAGGCATGCGTTCAAGATGACAAGAGGACGTACAACGATCGGTCCTTAGCTGCCACCGACGGAGTTACTACACACTTGCAAAACTCCGCCCGGCTTAAGTCAATTTAACCAGGTTCCATCCACGATAGCACATATAGACCATCGTGACCCGACACAACCCTATATCGCGCGGATGACAGGATATCACCCGACTTCTACCGATTAAAGCATAGCTAAGCTGCTACTCGAACCTAACTCTACAATCAGGGAGGGTGAGTTATCTGGACAAGGATAGAGTAGAATGCAGCAACAGTTTCATCACAACTCCTATACGTAATGCATCAATAGATATAACGTATTAAGTAAACTTTTCGAAAATAAGGGGAGGCTTAGAATGCTCCGGGGCTTGCCTTTCACGAACGATGTCGGCTCGTGGTTCGGGCACTCAACTTCTTCTTCGGGCTCCTCGAGTCCGGCTTGCTGGACCTCCACCTCCTGGCTGCCCTCCTGACCTTCGGGATTCGCTTGGAGCTCGAAGGAAACTGCCACGTCCGGTGCACCTATTGCATGCTCGAACAATAAGAAGATGCACATGCTAACGATGAATGCTTAATAACACAAACAACTCACTGGACACTCATTTACGGAGCAACAGTTATACAAGCTCACACAAGTAAACAAGTTAATGTAACCCAAGACTTACCATGCTACTAAAACAGCAAGCAACACAAAACAAGTATACTCAGAAAATAAATCATAACCAAAGATAGACAGGTCCAACAAACATGAGTAAGGACATTCTGGAAAGCTTATGAAATTGTCTACAATTCATCTTTAGACATGACAGCAGGATTCATACTTAAAACTGGTCATTTAAACAAAGTTCCAGGTTCTGTCCCAGAAAAACAGACAACACCTATTTCTGGAACCCAACTTGGAACATCTATAACTTTTAAACTACTTGGCCAAACGACCTCAAATTTAAACCATAGTTAGTTCCACAAGTTTGGAACATCTTTGCTTTAGACAAGTTCCACAGAAAGTCAAGTTATCATTAAGTAATAACCAAATTGCTACCTTGCTGTCCAGAACAGCATTTAACCCTATAGTTAATTATTTAATGACATGATCAAGACACAAACCATGCCAACACATGGCCTATGAGCACAAACATATTACAAGGTTACCAGATCATCAGATGGAAACCCCAAAACATTTATTTAACAAGGGATTTATTAATTAACTCTAAATAAGAGCATAATTATAAGATGTTAGTTAAAGTGCTCAGAAAAATCTACAAAAATTACAGAGGTACAGGTATAACATCAGATCAATACCATAAAAATTTCAGGACCATTGCACATGCCAAGTTAAAGATATGTATTTAACTTGTACCAAGGTGTTTATTTTCTAAATTCCAAAACATGACTTATATGATGCCCAACATCAGATTTCAGATTATTTGCATCTTAGGAGTACCATAAACAAGTTTACCACCAAATTGAAACACCAGCATAAGCACCATTTATTTTATATGATTTATTTAAAGAAACAAGCCATATCTCAAACACAAATTCCATATCACAACAGCAGTGCTCCAAAAAACATGAAATAATTATCAGAGCACTCTAATGCCATGCAAAGACCACCATAAAATTTTCAGAGCAAACTAAGCAGTATAACAAGAGATATGCATTTAACTAAGAATAACAAGATTAAATTCCTTAATAAATAATTTCTCAGAAAACATGATTCATTTTATATTTTTATTAAATACTAGCCATCTCAAGAAACAACACAAAATTTGTTTCACAATTTTTGGATCTCAGAAACAGGAGATATGATTTTTGCAAGAAAGCCAAAAATCCAGTTTTGAATAAAAGGAAAGGGGGTGACCGTTGGGTCACTGGCATGCGGGACCCGTGTGTCAGCGACACTGAGACAGAGGACCCCCTTCGCCGGCAAATGCTCGCCGACGGTGAGCTTCTCCGGCGGATCCAAGGGCACCAACGTGCTCCTGGGAAGATTCCGCGTCGATTGAGTTAGGTGGTGCTAGGGTTTTGGCTACGGAGGGGGTCGCCGTTGGCCATGGCGGCACGGCGGAGCTACTCCGGCTTACGCCGGCCATCTCCGACCGGTAGAGCGTCGGAGGAAGGCGGCTTAAGCATCAGTGAGTCAGCGCGGAGCTTTCGAGGTAAGAGCGCCTAACCCTAACGGCTCCGGTGATCCTGCTCAAGTGCGAGGTGCTCGTCGGCGCTGAGCACGGCGGTGCAGTGGCCGTGTTCCCGCGCGACGGTGAGACCATAGCCCTAATGGCGTGGTGTGGACCGACGCCGAGACCTAAGCATAACCTAACTCTAACCAAAGAGAAGAAAGGAAGCGAGGGTGGAGCAGCGGCGAGGTTCGCCGGAATCGGTGTCGCGACGGCCGCGAACCCGACGACGGAGAACTTGCGAAATGCCGCTCACCTCGGGGAGATCTCGTCCAACTGATGGTGGAGAAGATGGAGGAGCTCGAGGCGGACTTGGAGGCGCTCGGAGGCGAAGCAAGACGAAGAGGCGAGGGCGCGAGGAGCTGGCGAAGCTCTCGGCGGCAATGGCGACGGCGTTTCCGCCAGAGCGAGTGCGAGAGAGAGAGGGAGGAGGAGAATGGACGGGCGCTGAGTGAGTGCGGGGCGCCGTGGCGTCCATGCCAGCGCTGTCGACCTGACGAGCGGGGCCGTCGCCGGCGTACGGGCGCCATCTGGCGGACAGATGTCGCGCTGGGCGTCCACGACGGCAAGCTCGGCTCTGACTCAGAACTCGCAATCGTCGACTAACAAAGCAACTTCGGTGATGAATAACTTCCAAACCTGAGCGAATTAGGAGATGACGCAGTTGACAAAGTTGGAGTTCCAATCGAGATCTACAACATTGTCAACTAGAGCAAAGGCCAGATCGGCCTGGATTGAAAGATATAGAGTTTCCAAAACCGATCGAGCAAACTGTTTGTGTTCCTGGACTTAGAAAATTTTCTAAGTGTTGGAAACAGCCCCAAATCTGCCTTGTGGACCACTTTTGAGCTATTTGTGTTCATTTTCATGAGATGGCCATAAAACAACTTTTGTTCCTTATAAAATTTGCTACAACTTTGCTGTAGAAAGTTTTGACATGCAAACATTTTATGAAACATTTTTTAAAAGCCTAAACAAAAGAGGTTTCTAGGGCCTATTTGCATAAGTATGACTTAAGTGATTATTTTGGAGAAGTGATCAACATGAACATTGTTCCCAAGATCAAGTTAAGCATAGATAAACTAATTACCAAAGCATTAAGCACAAACGCAAGCATTGTTCACTCAAACATAAGCATAGGAAGCCTCTTTAAGCAATTTAAAACACATTTTTGCATAGAATGACATGGCTCAAGATAGATGATGATCATGGATGCTTTGAATGGATGATGATGCTCATGCTATGCACATGACTAATGCAACCATAACACTGGGGTGTTACAATAGTGTTTTGATTCACCCAAATCGGAGTCCACACGACAAAGTTATGCCTTCTGGAAGATTGAAAATGGGCTTCATGAGGAGTCTGGAGTAAATTGGGCATATCTCCCTCATCCAGACTCTGTTCTTAGTGACCCAGGACTGTTTGGAAAGCTAACAAAAAGATCTATCAACCTTGCAAAGTGGGACAAACTTGGCATTGGGTTGGGCAGGGTTGCTCAACCCATAGGGGTGGTCGCCTGGCCAACTCCACCAATAAGTAGCAACCTTCCGCATCCTTCCTCCACCACCTTTGAGGAGTATTATTAGCCATCTATAAAGGTCGGTTTCATCCAAGGGCTATATTGCTTCCTAGAGAGCTATAAATATAAGCCTGACCCCCTAGAGGCATTTCCTTCATTAGCTACATCCAAAGCAAGAGCTAGGGTTTCACCCCTCCATCCATGTAGAGAAGTAGAGGTCCCTCTAGATCTTCTAGTTCTAGTTCTTCTAGTTCTAGTTTTAGTTCATCTAGTTGTAAACTAGAAGAATGAGAGAGAAGAAGAGAGAGAGCCAAGGAGGAGCCAGATCTATCGGAACTTTCTCAATATTGTACATTTGTAGTATCCGATTCGTCTTTGGGCATTCCCAGGTACTTTAATTCTATAATTTATGAGTTCTTTATTTAATCTCCATATTTACTTTTAATTTATTTATTGGATTCCCACTTGCATCAAGTGCTCTAGTTCTTAGCGGTGCTAGAGTAGTAATTAATAGGTTAAGCATGGTGCTTAATCTTGCAATTATCTGGAATTGCACTCAATCTAGCGTATTGTTGTGGTGGCCCCACGATCATGATAGTCTTGATAGCCGACATATTCCACCATATTTGGATTGGTGTTGTAGGACCATAGTCAGAGCTTCCTAGCCCCCATCTCATCCTTTTCTGTAGTTAGAGTTCTAATGTCCCAAAATAAGTAACCTTAGAGTAAACCTTGATTCATAGACCAATCTATAGAACTTTTAGGAAAATTTCTATCTACTCTACAAAATCATTTATATAGTTATCTTTGGGCGATCTAAACCTCAACTAGTACACTTCATGTTCCCTGTGGAAAATTGGTACCTTGGAATACTCGTGGCTGAAAGCTACATCGGTATCCATGCGCTTGTGGATTTTTCTGTCTATGTTCAAAATACCTAACAATAAGCAGTGTGGTTATGGTTCCAAGGGGGTACCTAAGGAAAAGAGATACCATAGAGGATGCTTAACCCTGGCACACTATTTCCTACATTACCTCCTGATGGAACATGGATTATGGAGACATAAGGAGACTGTCACTTCCTCCAATGTCACCACAAATCTGGCCACATAGGGAGTAACTACAAGTATTCCTAGCCCAAGCACCATGTTTATGCTACGAATGATTACTCTATTCCCTACGTGTAGTGAATAAAGTAAACCTGTAAACCAAAGAACAATAAACTTACTAGTATTAGAAGTCAAATGGCCAAATGATCCTAGAACCAAGCCTTGGGTTAGGAGACTTTGATCCCACAGATTCAACTAGTGAGTTGACACCGACAAACCGGGCTTCCTCCACTGCTATCTTCACCATATAATCTCTCAATCTCTCTTGTTGCTAATACCCTAAAGAGACAGATCCATTCAAGGGACCCCTCTCTGGCTAATTCTCTTTGGAAAATATGAATTAGGGTTTCTAAATTTGGCACTGATCTAGGGGGCAGGGGGGCTTGCTTATATAGCCCTCTAGGAAGCACAGTAGCCCTCGGATCACACTGACCTAAATAGATGGCTAAGATTGCACCTCAGAGGTGGTGGAGGCAGGATCCGGAAGGTGGAGCCTAATTATCTAAGCCCCTTGTGTGGGCGCCCCTTCCTTATGGGTGTGTGCCCCTAGGCTAGCTGCCAGGTGAGCCCAGCTTTGCATGGTCACCTCCTCGAGTCTTCTAGATTGTTTCTAAGTTTCTGTTTGTGGTATTCTCTCTATGTAAACCCGACATATGGACCATCTTTGGTTGTTTTTACCTGACACAGAAACAGACATTCACCAAAACTTATGGAATTTAGTTAGTGATAACCCTGTAACTAATAGGTGTTTGCATATAGATTCATTTTCATGTTTAGTTGATGGTTAAATTAGATTTTATCTACTGTCAACTCCCCCAAGCTTACCCTTTGCTCATCTATGAGCAAAGATAAACTCAGTAATGGATCAAGAGTTTCTGTAGTACTTTAATGCCTCAAAAGTACACATGCGTTCAAACAAGAACTCTCCTCCAAATTAGAGTGAACTATTTTGACTCAAAACTGACTCATATTGCCTTCCACCATGGGTATTGTAACCGTGACTTGGGTCTTGAGCAGTTGAACGATAGAACGGTCAAGTCAAGTGCCATGTTTATTGCTCTTTGATCAACTATTATTCTGGAGGTTTGTAAGATTTTCAAATAAAATTGAGAGATTCCTATGTATGACCCTTTTAAGTCTCGTATTTGTGGTATTTATAGATCCTTACCATGGCATGAATGATATATGCCTTCTCTCTACTCTTAGAAGATTTGGTATTTGTGCCTTCTCTCTCTCACCTACATCTAATATACTTATTTGGAGCTCATAGGTGGGGAAAAATCTTAAACATACTTGTAGACATATGTTGTATAGTTAAACTATGGATCCAGAGGAACTAGTCATACAATCGAATCATATGTGCATGTGGATCAGGGGGACGAAATGAGTGATATAATGTGGTAGATCCTCCAAAGTAATTAGGCTTGCCAACACTTGTCATTGTCCCAAAGACCTTTGATGGTGGTGCTGAGGAACCAACTACTCTAGAAGTCTGATGAGCACCTCAGTGCACTCATTCCACCACTACCCTCAGCGTATTGATAGTACTCGTCCTGACCACCATCAATGGTCAATTAATGTGAACTTCTTCTCCTCGCCTTTGTGGGATAGCAAGTGCCCACATTAACACTAGGATCATTCATTGCAGAGACATTGCAGCATCATAGACGATAAATATACAAAAGTAGCATTTTGGAGTGATAGTGCGAAAGCGTTACATAACTTATTTTACAAAACTTGTCCAAAATAGCAAAACATAAGTGAAGTTGTTATTACAAACCATAGTTCTGGGAGCACCCTTAGTAATATGACACAAGGTTTACAACTTATAGACCCAGCCCACAGGTTGCTGCTACTCCTCATAGTCGTCAACCTTAACGATGGTCATGCAACAGGGTCCAAAGCAAGTCGGTTCCTGTGCCTCACCTGCAATAGGGGTTAAAGAACCCTAAGTATTGGAGTACTCAACAAGACTTACCCAATGGAAAAGAGGAGAAACTTAGGAATGCAGGTTAGGAGTAGACAAAGAGTGGCTGAGCAGGGAAGCAAGTTGTTTTTACATAGCAGCTTACTGTTGCGGTTCTTAAGTATCAATTTTAATTATTAAATAAATAAGGGAAAGGACCAATATACAAATAACACCTAGAATTAGGGTTTGATCTTATAGAATTCCACGAGTTTTGTTGTTTATCTGTTTCTGCAGGGGGTTATCAGGAAATAAGGAAGAAAGGCCCACATGTCGGGATTACATAGAGATATTAACGCACCGCGCAATTTTCTACCATCTCGAAGACTCCAGAAGCCACGGGAACGAACGGGAAGGCGATCGGGCCCGGGGCCAGGGCGCCCACCCTGGTGTCTCCACCAATCAGAGCCAACTTCGCAGATTACGCTCCATCGACCTAAAGGATCAAGGATAACCATTCAATCAATGTCGGTTTGATCCGACGGCCCACGTTCACCTAAGGGGACTATATAAGCGGACCCCCTGGCCCCTGGAGGAGAAGAAGTTCATCATAGAGTTGAGAGGTGCCCTCGAAGGATAACCTTTCCTCTAAATAGACTTAGGGCTTAGCATCCAATGTGAGAGTAGACTAGATCTACTAGTTTGAGAGAGATAGAGTGGAGGTGTAGATCGGAGGAAGCCCGGCCTGTCGGTGTCTACTCCAAGGTTGTACCTGCGGGATCAAGTTCTCCTAACCCGTTGCTTGCTCCTAGGATTCTTCAGTATTTCGACTTCTAAATTCTAGTAAGTTCTTATTTTATTGTTCTTTGGTTTATGAGTTTACTTTGATCTCTTGTACCGAAGTTGGAACTTTCCAATCCAGCACTTCTTGCACCTTAGCCGGATCCACCGATATGCCTTCTTCAGATAAGATATGTCCCAAGAAAGGTACTTTCTTTAGCCAAAACTCGCATTTGCTGAATTTCGCATAAAGCTGATGCTCACGCAAACGCGACAACACCACACGCAGATGCTCTGCATGCTCCTCTTCATTGCAAGAATATACTAGGATATCGTCAATGAAGACCACCACAAACTTTTCCAATTCGGGCATGAACACCGAGTTCATGAGGTACATGAAGTGAGCAGGTGCATTTGTAAGACCGAAGGACATGACGAGATACTCATACAACCCATACCTCGTCGAGAAAGCCGTCTTAGGTACATCTTCAGGACGGATCTTGATCTGATGGTACCCAGATCGCAAATCAATCTTGGAGAATACCTTGGCTTTAGACAACTGATCAAACAAAATATCAATGCGAGGAAGAGGGTATTTATTCTTGATGGTCACCGCATTTAGGGGACGATAGTCCACACACATGCGCAAAGATTGATCCTTCTTCTTCACAAAGATGGCCGGACAACCCCATGGAGAAGAACTAGGACGGATAAGACCCTTCTTCGACAACTCATTCAACTGGGTCTTAAGCTCAGCTAGCTCACTGGGTGGCATTCTATAAGGTCATCTAGAGATAGGAGCGGTATCGGGAATCAATTCAATTTTGAACTCCACATCCCGATCCGGAAGAAGCCTGGGCAAATCATCAGGAAATACATCCGGGAACTCACGCACCACCGGAATATCCTGAATAGCCTTAGATGTAACTGCATTCACAGTGCTACGGATTTGAATATCACGAGGGAGTTGCACTAGAAATGCCTCCTTGGCATTCGGGTCTTTCAACATCACTACACGAGTGGTGGTGTCGATAAGAACTCCATTGCCGCTCATCCACTTCATCCCCAGAATTACATCTATGCCCACACCGAGTAGAACAACCAAATCAGCAAGAAACTGATGGCCTCCTATTTCGAGAGTTGCCTCCAAAACCACTTGATTGGTGGAAATATCATTTCCCGCAGCGCTAATACAATAACTGCCCTTATCAAGTGTAAATGCCTTGAGATTATGCTTAGACACAAATTCAGAACTCACAAAAGAATGCGATGCTCCTGAATCAAAAAGCACAAGTGGGTCACATTGGTTAACCAGAAACTTACCAGCCATAACTACCTCACCTGTAGGGATTGCTTCCACAGTGGTGTAGTGAACACGCCCCTGACGGACGTTCCCTTGATTAACCTTCTTTGGTGGGTAAGGACAGTTGTTCTGCCAATGCCCAGTCTGATTGCAGATCCAACACGGACGGTTGGCAGGTGGAGTCCTTGGCATAGTTGGGACCCGTGTTGCCCCTAGGAAGAGCAATAGAGTACCCCTTGCGGACACCGGTCTTTGCCTGATTCTTCTTCACAGGAGGACGATACCGCTGGTTAGGGGTTGGAGCACGGATCGGTGGTCTAGCTGCCACTGGAGCCTTGGACTGAGATGCCCCTGCCCCTGCTTCAAAAGCCCTCTTGCGAGTCTTGGTTGAAGTGTACACAGTGTTATAGTTCTCTTGAGTGAGAGCATCACTGACAAACTCATTGAAAGTTGCACACTTAGTGTGGCCCATAGTCTTCAGCAACTTGGGGCCAAGACCCCGCTTGAAGCTAGCAATCTTTTTCGCCTCAGTGTTCACAAACTCAGGAGCATACCGAGACAAATGATTGAAAGCATGCAAATACTCCTTCATAGTTTTGTTGCCTGAGTTAACTGCATGAACTTAGTATGCTTCATCTCCATGACACCAGGAGGAATGAAATGCCCCTTAAAAGCTTCACGGAAAAGATTCCAGTCAAGCACCGTGTTGGCCGGAAGAGCTTCCCGGTACTGATTCCACCAGATGCCTGCTGGACCTTGTAGTTGATGAGCTGCATACTCCGCCTTCAGACCCTCAGTCAGCCGAAGTAAGTGGAACTTTTGTTCCACCGTGTTCAGCCATTCTTCAGCTTGAAGGGGTTCTTCAGCTTCTCTGAAAGGTGGGGGCTTCGTATCCATGAAGTCCTTGAAGCTACTGTACTGGTTAGGAGCTGGCCCTTCATGTGCTTTACGACCACCCTGATTGGCCATCCGATTGATGGTCTCAGTGAGCATCCTCTGATTTTCCACCATCATTTGCATCAGCTCAGCTGGATTTGGTGGTGGAGGAGGGGGTGGATTCATGTTTGCACGCTGTTCCGCACCTCGGGTGCCACGAGACATCTGTAAAGACACAGTCAGTGAGCATTGATGATGACAAGATTTGCCGCAGAAGAACATTTATTTATGCCTGAAAGTATTCGAGAGAATAGCTTTACAGTAAGGCACAATAATTCAATTCCACAAAACAACATCACCAATCCAACACATGACAGAGATATCCGCAATATGCACCACAACGGAAAACATCGTCATAACATAACGAACATGTTAAGATTGCACATTGGGTCCACAAAGTTATTACACCATCCCAGTACATGCCATGAGTCAAGGTCAAAGTTCCGGATTACAACATGGGTACAAAAGCATCACCGCTAGCTGCCAGACTACAAAAGATCCTCACATGACACTACCCACTACTCCCTACACTCCAGGCTCGTCGTCCGAGTCAGCGTCGAAGATCGCCTCTCCATCCTCGTCGCTAACTGGCTCAAGCTCCTCGTCCTCCACGTCCTCGTGCAAGGGTGGTGCAGCCGCTGTTGGTCCATCGACCTCCATACCATCATCATCGGCCACAATCACTTGAGGTCCCACCTCTGGATACATGGGTACAGGGCGAGGAATAGGGTGTAGCAAGTTGTTGAGACGGTGAATCTCCACAAGACCAGCCTCAATCTGATCCTGCAGATAGTTCTCCCGCTCAAGAGACTGAATCCGGTGCATCTCCCAAGCCCGGCGCCTGTTCTCCGACACACGGAGTGCAGTGTCCCACTCACGAGTAACCTGCACCAAGCGCTCCTACACCGTCTCCCTCTCTCTAGCCAACTGACTTATCTGATCTTGCTTATGATCTCTTTCCCTAATGGCCTTCACCCACTGCTGCCAACGGTACTCCGCAATGTCTTCCCACTCATTGCGGTCCTTCTGAGCTTGCTCCAGGAGTCTAGCTTGCTTGAGAAACTTGCGAGCACGCTTTTCAGCCTTCTGTTGCATCTCCTGAGCCTGGCGAACAGCCACCATCACCTGTGCATAGGTGTCGTCTCGCTGACCGATCAGCTTGAGCACAGCCATCATAGCACTCATAGCAAGACTAGAACTCTCAGCTCTCTCTCCCCTACCTCGAACCAAAGCACAGCCATTAGCCTGTTTCCATTCTGCTGCTGCTAGGTCAGCACGGGGAATGGAGGCCGCTGGTCCTCCTGTCAGCTCATCACCAAACCTCTGATAGATATTGAGCAGCATAGCCTGGGCTGCAACCTGAGCTGCTTCCCAAGGAGTCTGCCCATCTGAGTTACAGGTCCACCCTGTCCATGCAGGCCTGCCCCCATGTGCAGGGACAACTCCCTGCATAGCAAACCACTGCAACTCTCCTGTCATATCCACCTCCCACCAAGAATACTGAGGTGGCTCAGTATACCCCACAGACTGTAGCACTCTCCAAAGCAAGGTAGGAGTGCCAAACTCGCTCAAGAAAGTGTCACTAGGGCGAGGTGAAGCGGGCACGTCTATCTGTGGAAAGGAATAGAAATACCATGGTAAAAGAGGACCTGCAAAAAACTTCATTTCAGCCCAACAGTTCCCAATATATCACTCAAAAAAGCAGTAAACTAAGTGCACATTGCTTGGACATGCCCAACATGCACAAACAATGACACCACAGCTACCCGAGAAATTAAATGCTCCCCAATTAAGTTTCTTTCGTGGTTCCATGGTTTTGACATGTGACCACTCCAGAAAACCACCGCGAAAACTTCCCTAGACCGTCGTTTGGACGATCATGCTCTCACAGCTCACACTTACCAGAGCGTAGCTGCGACGTTGCATAATTTAAATCTAGCGACATATGTGTCTAATTCACATATGAAGGCTACCTCCACCATTAGGCCACAGGGTAGCATAGTGCGGTCATCACACATCCATACCTGAGTACTGCCGGAGATGCATAAAAAAAAACCCCAAGTCAGTACTTAAATAGCCACCTATAGTCCTTATATGGGCAAGGAGGACTCGACCTCTGGCATAACTTAAGTGTTGATTTACCATTTTATTTATAAACTCTTTTGTTTTTAAATACACAATCGCTGAATTTATAATGCTGAACTTGCTCCGATGCCAGCTGTCACAGAACCGACCAAATTATAAGAGTTCAAGTGTAGAAACGATCGACAAGCAATCAAGTTTCCAAACATGAGCCCATATAATCCCGGTAGTCAACTGAAATCACGAAGGATTTCAAACCAACTCGCAACAAACCAATATCGTAATAGTTCAATATAAATACAGTGAATGTTACATAGTCATTCATTGCTGTTGAAGCAGCACCACATCAGAGTTATTAAGTTATTACAACCCATGTTCGAAGTAGCGGAAGCAAAATAATTACACACACTTGTTCAAGTTCAGTTCACAAGTTCTTGTTATTGGCAGAGTCTACACCATCCTTCCAAAAGCAACAGGTACGAGTTTGTTAGAGAACCGTGCCCAACGGTTAGTCCTCATCCCCAGCGGGATGGAGACAGGTCTTGCAGAAACCGTCATAAAAGATGTCATCTGCAACAGGTGGGAATAAACCCTGAGTACGAGAATGTACTCAGCTAGACTTACCCGTCTAGTAAAACATAAAAGACACCAAGGATTATGCAAGGCCAATATCAATTAGGGCTAGTTGACTCAACATTTGCCAAAAGCTTGCATTAAAACTAACTTATTGTGGAAGCATCATTTTTATTCATTATCAGCCTACCACTAGATTTGCACCTGTACTAAAGCACTTCACTTGATTATTACAAGCAATAATAACCATATCAAGTTCATCATATGTTCTTCCTTGCTATCATCATTATCATGAACCAAGTTCATTAGTGAATGCTACGTTTGCCGCTGCTCTGTCAAGTTCTCACTGACCGGGAGAGACGGCGATTCGAATCGAATTCCTATCCAGCTGGAGGGGTATTCCTAGAACTCACCCAAGCATCCCCCATTGGAGAGCCAACGGGTCACCTTTGGTACGACTCAGGAATCGCGGCTCCGATCAGCGCCGCACTCCTAGGGCTACCACTCTGCCAGGGAGGTCAGGAATTTTAACTCACCTGCCTTTGGGCTTACGCCAATGGTCCCCCGCACACCGCACTTCCTCCGGTAGTGCGCACTTTATAATTGCCGGTCTTCCGGCCTGAGTCATACTACTCGGCTTCGCGGTTGGAACGAGTTATCCGGCCAACTAAGTGTCAGGCATGCATTCAACATGACAAGAGGACGTACAACGGTCGGTCCTTAGCTGCCACAGACGGAGTTACTACAACCTTGCAAAACTCCGCCCGGCTTAAGTCAATTTAATCAGGTTCCATCCACGATAGCACATATAGACCATCGTGATCCGACACAACCCTATATCGCGCAGGTGACAGGAAATCACCCGACTTCTACCGATTAAGCATGGCTAAGCTGCTACGCGATCCTAACTCTACAACCAGGGTAGGGTAAGTTATCTGGATAAGGATGGAGTAAAGTGCAGCAAAGGTTTCATCACAACTCCTATACTTAATGCATCAATAGATATAACATATTAAATAAACTTTCGAAATTAAAGGGAGGCTTAGAATGCTCCGGGGCTTGCCTTTCACGAACGAGGCTGGCTCGTGGTTCGGGCACTCAACTTCTTCTTCGGGCTCCTCGAGTTCGACTTGCTGGACCTCCACCTCCTGGCTGCCCTCCTGGCCTTCAGGGTTCGCTTGGAGCTCGAAGGAAGCGGTCACGTCCGATGCACCTATTGCATGCTCAACTAATAAGAAGATGCATAAAAGAGGATGAATGCTTGATACATAACTAAACTCACTAGACACTCATTTACGGAGTAACTTCTAAGTGAACTTACAAGAAAACCACATGAATTGATCAAACTGGACAAGTCAACTTATAAACAGCAAGCACCCAAAACAGGACAGCTCAGTAATCAGACCATAACTAGTACTAGACAGATCCAACAAACATGAGTGAGGACATTCTGGAAAGCTTATAAAATTGCCTACAATTCAACTTTAAACTTCACAGCAAGATTCATAAGTTAAACCAGCCTTAAAAACAAACTTCCAGGTTCTGTCCCAGAAAACAGAGAGCACCTATTTCTGGAACCCAACTTGGAACAGCCATAACTTTTAAACTGCTAGGCCAATTGATCCCAAATTTAAACCACAGCTAGTTCATAAAGTTTACAACAACTTTGATTTAGACAAGTTTCCATGAAAACTAAGTTATCATTAAGCAAAAGGTAAATTACTTCCTTGCTGTCCAGAACAGCTTTTAGCCCACCAATTAATTATTTAATGACATTACCAAAACATAAACAATGCCAACCACATGGCTTATGAGCACAAGCACACCACAAGATAACCAGAACATCATGTGATGACCTCCAAATTTTTATTAACAAGGCATTTATTAATTTAATTCTAGAAAAGAGCATAATTACAAGATACTGGTAAAAGTGCTCAGAAAAATCTATAAAAATTACAGCAGCACAAGTATAGCACCAAAGCATCACCATAAAATTTTCAGAGCAAATGCACACACCAAATTAAAGACATGCATTTAACATGTAACAAGGTGTTTATTTCATAAATTCAGAAACATGGCTTACAATCAAACAGCAGATTTCAGATTATTTACAGGTTATACATACCATAAACAAGTTTGTCCCAAAAGTATAGCACCAGCATAAGCACCAATTATTTTATATGATTTAATTAAGGAAACAAGCCAAACTTCAAACATAAATTACATATCAAAGCTGCAGTACTCCAAAAATCATGAACTATTTATCATAGCCTTCCAACACTAATATGAATTCATAGCACGATAAGCAGTATAACAAGAGATATGAATTTATTCATGAATAACAAGATTAAATCCTAATAATTATTTTTCCCAGAAAACATGGTTTATTTTATATTTTTATTAAAAACTAGTCATCTCAAGGAATACCACAAAATTGGTTTCACAATTTTTGGATCTCAGAAACAGGATATATGATTTTTGTAAGAAAGCCAAAAATCAGGATTTGAATAAAAGAAAAGGAGGGAAGTGAGGTGACACTGACAGTGGACCCCGCATGTCAGGGTCATCTTCCTCTCTGCCGTGGCGACTCTCGCCGGCGATTTCTCCGCGACGGCGAGGTCTCCGGCCAAACCAAGGGCACCATTGTGATCCCTGGATTCTAGCGACTCGATTGACCCCCTTTTCCTCACGGCGGAGCCACCGGAAATGGCTCGCCGTCGATCATGGCGGCTCGGCGGAGGTGCTCGGCGTTACGCCGGGGCCCTCAAGCCGGTAGATCGTGACCTAGGGTTTCCTACAGCACCAGTGGACTACGGCGAAGCTTCCTAGGTACGCGGCTTGGCTTGAAACATCGTGGAACGCGCTGGCCACGAGAGACCCAATCTCCGGCGGAAACACGGCGGCGCTGCGCATCGTGTCCGGCGACGGTGGGTTCGATAGAGCGTTCACCGAGAGGTGCAACCGCTAGCTAAGAACCTAAGCTACCTCTAGAACCTAACCAAAGGAGATGGGAGGCTCCGAGGAGCTCAGCATTGAGTTCGCCGGAAAAGATGGTCACGGCGATCCGATTTGGGGGAAAACGGAAATGGCGGCTCACCGGTGGGTTTCGCAGCGAGCTAGAGGGGTGAGAGTGGAGAGCGGCTCACGGCGGAGCTATGGGTGTAGTTCGGTGGACTGCGACACAGCGAGGAGCGCACACGAGCTCGCCGGAGTGAGCTCGCGACGGTGAGCTCGCTGCGGCCGCACTTCTGGCAAGAGAGTGAGTGGAAGGAGAGAGTGGACGCGTCCACTGCGTCCAGGGCGTCACCGTGGAGGTCATGCGCGCGCTGCGAGCTGACGAGCGGGGCCAACGCCGGCGTACGGGCGCCAACTGGTGGACAGGTGTCGCCCTGTACGTCCACGACGGCGAGCTCTGCTCTGAATCAGGTGACGCGATCAACGACTGACAGAGCGACTTCGTTGATGAATAACTTCCAAACCAGAGCGAGTTAGGAGATGGTGTAGTTGACAAAGTTGGAGTACCAACTGAGTTCTACAACAATGTCAACTATAGCAAGAACCAGATCGGCTTGGATTGAGAAATATGGAGATTTCAAAACTGATCAGGCAAACTGTTTTCGTTCCAGGACTTAGAAAATTTCCTAAGTGTTGGAAACAGCCCCAAATTTACCTTGTGGGCCAATTTTGAGCTAGTTGTGATCATTTTCATGAGATGGCCCTAAAACAACTTTTGTTCCTTATAAAATTTTCTACAACTTTGCTGTAGAATGTTTTGACATATAAACATTTTATGAAACACTTTTTAAAAGCGTAAGAAAAAGAGGTTTCTAGAGCCTATTTGTATAAGTATGACTTAAGTGATTATTTTGGAGAAGTGATCAACATGAACATTGTTCCCAAGGTTAAGTTAAGCATAGATAAACTAATTACCAAGGCATAGAGCACAAACACAAGCATGGTTCACTCAAGCATAGGCAAAGGAAGACTACTTAAACAATTTAAAACACATATTTGCATGGAATGACATGGTTCAAGGTAGATGATGATCATGATATGCTTTGAGTAGATGATGATGCTCATGCTATGCACATTATTAATGCACCATAACACTAGGGTGTTACAATAATCCTGTTGTGGGGATCAACATCATGTCTGAATCTTTTGCACTTAAATTATTTAAAAAAAATTTCTTAACCCGCATAACAAAGGTCATAAAAGAATCTTCTGGACGATTAGTCCCCAGTCTTGGAATTATTAATGTCCTACCCTTATTGGTAGAAGGCTCCATGGTTCATTAAAGCTTCTATATCTTTGATACATGGGACTTCGACCTGTTGATAGGACAACCTTTTAGAAGAATCTTTTATGAAGGTCATACTGGAAAGCTACACATTTCTTTTGGAAAAAATTTTAAATTTCCCATAACAATTTCACACTCCTTAAATAATAAGGCCGAGTCATATCATTTGCCTGATCCTATGGAGGAGGTAAAGGCTGCATCTCTAGAGCTTTTAGATGAACCAGACTTAGAAGACGAAGGTCCTTTCTTCATAGAAGAAGAAGAAGCTGAACCTTCTAAACCTGAACCTTTAGACGAGTTTGCAGAAACGCCTAGACCTCCCATAGAGCTTAAAACTTTACCACCCGGTCTTATCAATGCTTTCCTAGATAATAATCCAGAGTTCCCTATGATCATTGGTGATAAACTCACTCAAGAGCAAACTCTCCGATTGATCACCATCATTGAGAAACATCAATCAGTTTTCGGCTACTCACTCCAAGATCTTACAGGAATCAGTCCTATGATTTGTACCCATCGTATTCCCACAGATCCTTCTGTTTTACCTTCTCGAGAGCCTCAACGTAGACTTAACAACGCGATGAGAGAGGTAGTTAAAAAGGAAGTTATGAAGTTGCTGCATGCAGGGATTATATACCCTGTGCCGCACAGTGAGTGGGTGAGCCCAGTTCAAGTTGTGCCTAAAAAGTGAGGCATGACTGTCGTTATGAATGAAAAGAACGAGCTAATTCTGCAACGCACCGTCACAGGGTGGCGGATGTGCATAGACTATAGAAAACTAAGCAAAGCCACGAGAAAGGATCATTTTCCTTTACCTTTCATAGATGAGATGCTAGAGTGATTAGCGAACCATTCATTCTTCTGTTTCTTAGATGGATATTCAGGGTATCACCAGATCCCGATCCATCCCGATGATCAAAGCAAAATCACTTTTACATGCCCATATGGAACTTATGCTTACCGTAGAATGTCTTTTGGATTATGTAATGTACCAGCTTCTTTTCAAAGATGCATGATGTCTATATTTTCTGATATGATTATGAAAGTTTTCATGGATGATTTTCTGTATATGGAAAAACTTTCGACAGTTGTCTTGAAAACTTAGACAAGGTTTTGCAAAAGATGTGAAGAAAAGCACTTAGTCCTTAATTGCGAAAAATGTCATTTCATGGTTAGGAAGGAATAGTGCTGGGACACCTTGTGTTTGAAACAGGTGTTGAGGTAGACAAAGCTAAAATTGAAGTTATTGAATAACTACCTCCACCTATGAATATAAAAGGAATTCGAAGCTTTCTTGGCCATGCTTGTTTTTATCGTAGATTCATAAAAGATTTTTCATTCATTGCTAGACCACTTAGTCTTTTGCTAGCCAAGGATGCCCCTTTTCAAATTGATGATGCATGCCTAACATCTTTTAATTTATTAAAGAATGCACTCATCTCTGCACCAATCATTCAACCCCCTGATTGGTCGTTGCCTTTTGAAATTATGTGTGATGCTAGTGATTATGCTGTGGGGGCAGTTTTGGGACAAACTAAAAATAAGAAGCATCATGCAATTGCTTATGCTAATAAAACTTTGACAGGAGCTCAAATTCACTATGCAACCACTGAAAAAGAGCTTCTGGCTGTTGTCTTTGCCATTGATAAATTTAGATCTTATTTAGTTGGAGCTAAAATAATTGTTTACACTGATCATGCTGCACTAAAATATCTGCTCACTAAAAAATATGCTAAACCTCGCCTGATTATATGGATATTATTACTTCAAGAATTTGACTTAGAAATAAAAGATAAAAAGGGAGTAGAAAATTCTGTTGCTGATCACTTGTCTAGAATGTACTTTAAGAATCCACAGGAAACCCCCATCAATGATTCACTCCGGGACGACATGCTCTACGGGATTAATAGGTCTGACCCCTGGTATGCAGATATTGTTAATTTTATGGTTTCAGGGTATGTACCACCAGGAGCAAACAAGAAGAAGCTTATTCAAGAAAGTTGTTCACATATATGGGATGAGCCATACCTCTTCCGAGTATGCTCTGATGGCTTACTCAGGAGATGTGTGACCACCGAGGAAGGATGGAAGATCATCGACAGGTGTCATTCATCACCATATGGAGGTCATTATGGAGCATTCCGTACACATTCAAAGATCTGGCAGTGTGGATTCTACTAGCCTATAATGTATGAAGACACGAAGCAATATATCAGAAGATGTGGGCCATGTCAAAGGCACGGAAACATAAACACAAGAGATGCCATGCCACTCACCAACAACCTTCAGGTTGAGCTCTTTGATGTCTGGGGAATAGAGTACATGGGTCCATTTCCCCATCAAAGAAGTGTGAGTTCATCTTGGTGGCAGTTGACTACGTCTCCAAGTGGGTAGAGGCATTACCTTGCAAGCACGCCGACAACATCAGTTCAAAGAGGATGTTTGAAGAAGTTATATTTCCAAGATTTGGAGTTCCCAGAGTAGTGATAAGTGATGGAGGAGCACACTTCATTAACAAACGCTTTAAGCAATATCTATCAAAACATGGAATCCGTCACAACGTCGCTACCTCCTACCATCCTCAAACAAGTGGCCAAGCAGAAACTTCCAACAAGCAAATCAAGAATATTCTTCAGAAGACAGTCAATGAGATGGGAACGGCATGGAAAGACAAGTTACCCGATGCACTCTGGGCATACCGGACAGCATACAAGACCCCAATTGGAATGTCCCCATACCAATTGGTGTACAGGAAGACTTGCCACCTACCTGTTGAACTAGAATTCAGAGCTGGAGATCATATAAGAATGCAACTATCAAAATTGGAAGAATGGAGAGAGAAAGCATATCACAACTCGAAGATCTATAAAGAAAGAGTCAAAAGGTGGCATGACAAGAGGATCAAGAAGAAGGAGTTTGCACCTGAAGATAAGTTATTACTTTTTAATTCTAGGGTGAAGCTTTTCGGGCATGGAAAACTCCAGAGTAAATGGGAAGGGCCATTCAAGGTAATCAATTCATCATCCCACGGAGCTATCACACTTCAAAATGACGAAGGTACGTTATTGAAGGTAAATGGTCAACGTCTTAAATTATTTTTAGAGCCCAATAAAGAATTAGAAGAAATAGACGTGATCCATTTCTACCTTCCCATAGAGAATTAGAGTCCAACCTTTTTAATCTGATGTTTTTGGGCCACGTATATATATTTTTCGAATAAGTTTTGCATCTAGAAGCACGCTCGAGGAAGTGGGCCCACAGAGGGGCCAGACACAGGGTGGGCGCCCTGATGAAGAGGGCGGGCGCCCAGCTCCTGTCCCCTCTCAGTCCCGATTTCCTCCGTCGCGATAAACACATTTTTGGTAAACTAAATAATCATACAGATGGAATGTTTTGCACGCACGACGGCGGGAGTAGCCCGAGCAAACCCTAGAGGCACCCGTATATAAACAGACCCCTGACGTCAGTTTTCAAATACCAATCTATTCAAGCCTTCTCTCCTTCTTCTATTAGAGCTTGCTTAGTTCCTCATTGCTCCAATGGCCGAAGAGTTCCACGACGATTGGGAAGTCGTCCCCTACGACCTCAATAAGAAGCCCAAGGAAGACCCCGACGCCCACGCTCTCGTCCCGGCCAACACAGAGCGACAGCTAGAAGCCGTGCCATTACGCTAGCGCAGCTCCGCCCAATCCTACCATGCTCAACCAGTTCTCACCGCACCGCCGGAGCCCCTACTTCTTGAGGGACCGTCAGCCAAGAAGGAGGCCACCGTCAAGGTGCCAGCCGGCACAAGGATCCTGCCCACCCAGACCTAATGAGAGGGTTGTTGGAGTCAATACCAACCAGAGCGGCGAGATCAGGATTATCCGCTACACTACAGAGGAGGAGAGGCCTTACTTTGAGGGGATTAGAGCAGCCAAAGTCTGTTTCATCCCTCCAAAGGCAGCCCCAAAGCATGCTCTCAACGCTCTCGAGACACCTCCTAAGCATCGCAAGACTATAGTAGATATTGATGAGGACGTTCGTAGGCTAGACAGGGTCATCATAGAGCTCCAGTCCTCGGTTAACTCTATCACTAGGTAGCTCTCTAACCAGAACACCATTATACTAGGTCTTAGGCATGATCTTGCTTGTGCCAATAATAAGATCAGGGAGTTAGAGCGCCGCTATGTTATCTAGATTAGATATTGAGGCAATGTATCTTAGTTATTTATATTTAAATTCAGTTTAGATCTATTATTAGTTTCAGTTCATTACTAGTCATTTGCAATAAATGCCTCAAGATTAATAAAGATTATTATTATTATTATGTCTTGTGTGTCTCTACTTTATTTTTTGTGCAAGAAAGCAGAAAACATGTATGGGGGAGATCCCTCGACATGCCAAACACACTTCGACTACACCACTCCACAATTCAGGTACATAATCTGCACACTTTACACATACACATATATCTTGGATTATGCAGAATATTATCTCCGGCATGATAAATTAAAAAGATTAAAATTCCTCTAATCATGATTAATCTCACTCTGTGATATTTCCTGAAAACCTACAATTATTAAAAAATCATCTTAAAACCCTGTGTTACTTATGTCACTGTAGAATGTAAGATGGTAGTGTATGAGTACCTTATTCTTGATATCAATGCTGCTTGGAGAATTTATTTTAAATCTTTAAAAATTCTAGCTACCATCCTCAGAGTTTTATATGCCTAATAAACCTGAAAATATTAATATGATAATTATAAAAGCCATCTACTCTGTATTGAGTTTGTTCAAAATGAGTTAGACCCTTGTTGAGAGATTTATCATGCTCCTAAGATCAAGACATTTATTCAGAAAGATTCACTCTTCCGAAGTATTATTGCGTTCGAGGCATGGGCTATGCAAAAATATATTTCGAGAAAATAAAAAGGAGCAAGTGCTCGACAACCTCGCAGAAAAAAATGGACAAGTGTCTGGCAGTAGAATTAGGGGTACCTCGGTATCCACCTGAAAAAAAAGAGAGAGAGAAAGAAGAAAATGATAGCCCATGGTCCCTCTAATAAGCAATATGCCAGTAAAAGTTGACAAGTTTTTAATTTCCAAAGTCTTTGATCTAAGATTATGGCATTCCTCTCCTCTGATCTCATTTTGATCAGGCAATAAATGCAAGGTAAGTATGCTCAAGAATTTTTGCAAATTAAAACAGCCTCAGTGAGATATACAAAAGATAATGAGTGACCTGAGAGAACCTATGAGGATAAAGGTATGCTAAATTTCTTTTCAAAAGTATACAAAAACTCTAAGTGATAGGATTGAGAAGAAAGGACCTCTACTCTTGACCATATATTTCCCTGACTACGGTACACAGTGGATTTTCACACCCTGCAGGTATGAAGAGAATGTTTTACAATGTTTTAACCCCAGATATTTTTCTTAACCATCCTTTTCTCGAGGGAGAGTAAAAGCCTAAGTATGGGGGTGTTTGTTGACGGTTCTTAAGTATCAATTTTAATTATTAAATAAACAAAGGAAAGGACCAATATACAAACAACACCTAGAATTAGGGTTTGATCTGACAGAATTCCACGAGTTTTGTTGTTTATCTATTTCTGTAGGGGGCTATCAGGAAATAAGGAAGAAAGGCCCACATGTCGGGATTACATAAAGATATTAACGCACCGCACAATTTTTGCCATCTAGAAGACTCCAAAAGCCACGGGAACGAACGGGAAGGCGATCGGGCCCGGGGGCTGGGCGCCAACCCTCCCCCCTAGGGCACCCGCCCTGGTGTCTCCACCAATCAGAGCCAACTTTGCGGATTACGCTCCACCGACCTAAAGGATCAAGGATAACCGTTCAATCAATGTCGGTTTGATCCGACGGCCCACGTTCACCTGAGGGGACTATATAAGCAGACCCCCTGGCCCCTGGAGAAGAAGAAGTTCATCATAGAGTTGAGAGGTGCCCTCGAAGGATAACCTTTCCTCTAAATAGACTTAGGGCTTAGCATCCAATGTGAGGGTAGACTAGATCTACTAGATTGAGAGAGATAGAGTGGAGGTGTAGATCGGAGGAAGCCCGACCTGTCGGTGTCTACATCGAGGTTGTACCTACGGGATCAAGTTCTCCTAACTTGAGGCTTGCTCCTAGGATTCTTCAGTATTTCGACTTCTAAATTCTAGTAAGTTCTTGTTTTATTGTTCTTTGGTTTATGAGTTTACTTTGATCTCTTCGCGTAGAGTTTAGAGTAATCATCTCTGGCGTAAACGTGGTGTTTGGGCTAGGATACTCATAGATATCCCCTGACTAGCTGGACCATGGTAGTAGCGAGGAACGTGACATTTCCGAGTTACCTTCGCAGCCCATATCCCGTTAGTAGGATCGATAGGGTTTATAGGTGCGGGTTGAATATCCTCTATGGTGTCTAGATTCCATGAGCTTCTCTAACAGAACAGTAGATCATCCTTACCAAGGTTAGAACAAGATTACGGTTCTAGTCTTCTCTATACATCACTCACATCGAGAAACATTCTTTGTAGCCTAAAGGTTAGTAGTAATAGACCGGGTTAGTCAGATGCACTCTTTCTCTTAGTGGTAAAAAAATAAATACGATACTCTGGATAACATCTCGGGTGAAGTGCTCACCGATATTCGTGCGCTTACGGATCAATTCCTTATTGCGTTCCCAAATATCAACACTTACTAATAGTGGATCCTTACTT
Source organism: Sorghum bicolor (assembly GCF_000003195.3). Lineage (NCBI taxonomy): Eukaryota > Viridiplantae > Streptophyta > Magnoliopsida > Poales > Poaceae > Sorghum > Sorghum bicolor. The sequence goes on along the minus strand of NC_012877.2, from coordinate 40,390,354 downwards.
TCAAAGTTTTAGCCTCAAAAGGGACACCTTGAAAGGTAGACAAATTCGAGGATAGTCTATCTAAGTTATTTTGCATGGACAAGTCTGTGACCTTCTATTTCCTAGCAGGAGTGATATATTTTTGATGGCCATAGTTTCATGTCGCCATGAGTCTAGGAATTGGGATCCAAACTCCATGAGACATTTCCATCTTTCCCATTTCTTAATTCAATTTCATTATTAGCTATGATGAGGGTCGAAGGATTGAGTCTCCCGATCGGGGACCAACAACGATTCAAACAACTTAATCAATCTAGCTGGAGTTCCTTACCACACAACATATGTAGAACCGAATCTTGCATATGTCAACCCAACCCTAGATCTGCCAAGATTAGATTCGGGTCCACGCCACCCGAGAGCACAATACTCCACCATCCAGCCCATTGCCAGGTGGGCACATGCTACTCTCACCATCTCTCCACTCCCAGTGCATGAGTAGCCGTTCTAATGAGGGCATTGTTGACGGTAGTTAACTCCTATTTTTAACTATCAACATAACTTTATAACTACAAAAAAGATGCTCACCAACATAGGTCTAGAGGTTTGAACTAACAAATTCAATGAGTTTTGGTGCATCTATGTTTTGTAGGGGTTACACAGGAAAAGAGCGAAAGGCAAACTAATCATTGAATAAAAGTATGTCAAATGATAAATTGGACTACACCATTGCAATGGGCTCATCGGTACGGTCGAAATCTATATATCATTTGCCCTATTGGAGTCTCAGATGAAGGAATATGAATTTCACATGAAAATACACTTTTCTGGAGTCTAGAAGGTATGAGAAGACACTAGAACGAACGGGACGACAAACAGTCATAGGGGATGGGCGCCCGGCCCACCCCCCTTGGGCTATCGCCCGGCTGCCACAACCAATCACCTTCAACCTCGCAGATTCCCGATCCACCGCCTTTGAGGAGTAATCTTGAGTGTACGTTTAGGTCAGTTTGATCTGATAGCTGTGGTGCTTCCTAAGGGTCTATAAATATGACCCTGACCCCCCCCCTCTTGGGGAGGAGAATCATTAGGAGTTGTAGAGGTGTGCCTTGAATGGATGACCTCTCTTCTCTATGAGTTGTAGAGGAGCCCCTTGAATGAATGATCTCTCTTCTCTAGAGAATTTGGGCTAGACTTTCCAATGTAGTAGATTAGTTCTAATCAGTAGTTAGGGAGAGCAGAGCTGTGCTCTGGTTCTAGAGGAGTATTCTTTAGAGTTTTGGTATGTCTTCATATCTCTTCTTTGTAAGACTTATGCTTTAATATATTATCTTCTCTATTTACTTTATGCCTATTTATGATTATTATAGTTGTTATATCTTGGCATGGGATCTCTGCTCGCATTGAGTGCCCTAGTTATTCATGGTAATTAGTGTAGTAAACACTAGTGTAGATATGGTGTCTAGGCTATAGTTTACCCGAGGTTGCACTCAATCCTACGAATAGTTGTGGTATCCCCACGGATGATAGCCCTGTTAGGCCTTTGTATTCCACCACGTTTGGATTGATGTTTTGTAGATATTTTTGGCAGCCTTCCCCCGACTACTTTCTTCCTAGTCTTCTTCGAGAGTCAGAAAGGTACTGTTGCTCCAAAATGCCATTGTATGTCTTCTATATATTTTCATATTATGTTACCTTAGAACCTAAGTAATAGAGAAGTACAAAGGAACCTTGATCTTTCCCGTTGTCCTTCCGCTATGACTATCAATATATTTATCATTGAATTGTCTTATATGTGCTTAATTGCTTATTCTTATAGTATATCATTTACCCCTGCTTTTGTTTAGTTGATACTCTAAGTTATTAGATGTAGGATAGTAAATTATTAGATTCTTAACCCTAGCTTCCCTGTGGTAAAATATAAATAATGATACCTGGAATACTCTCGATAAAATGCTACGGTGATGTTTTGTGCGCTTGCGCAATCTTTCATATTTCTTTTTTGTACTAACAAATATCATCAAGCAATTCTGGCGCTGTTGCTAGGGATTAGGCTTTTTGTCTATCCTTGGTTATTGCATTAAGAAATGCTAACAAGCATTTTTGGCGCTGTTGCCGAGGAAGCAATTGGCGTAAAGATTTTGATAATGATCTTGATGTCTCCTAATTTAGTGTACCACTAGCTTTAGTAGGATTACCCCTTTGTTCTATTGAGTGTGGAGTAGACAAGACATCAAATGTCGTTTCAACCTTGCGACAAGTTTGCACAAGACTGAAGAACCTAGGGTGCCTGGACATTCAAGATCCATCATTAATTTTGGAACCCTGCCATCTCACAAGTTTGTGTATGCACATATATTATTTATTCTAACCATGTGTAGATTGGAGAAAAGGTCGTCTTCACATGAATTCAACTCCCATCCCATGTGGCGAATATTTACGCTACGCTACTCATCCCAGTTGTGCATCATGGTAAGTGTGATCAAGGTGAGATAGTCTTGCTCATGGACTTTAAACCTTATGAGTAGTTATATTTTTATTTCTTGCATACCATTGCATGTTTACTTTGAATCATCCATGCATCTACTCCATTAAGTTTACATTTTCTCATATCAAATCCATATCATGTTTAGTTCCTTGCATGCATTCATGTCCTCTGCATCTATATATATATATATATATATATATATATATATATATATATATATAATATTACTCACTGCGATCATATTAATCATCCCTTTTTGAACAAATCTCTATGTTATGTTCATGCTAACATTGTTTACTATAGTATGCGTAGGCTTTTGAAGACTTTTCAAACACCTTTCTGAATTAGGCTAGGTGCTTAGTTTAAACTGTTATTCTGACTTAAATTAGACAAGGTGTCTAGTTTACTTATTGGACCAAAAGGTGTGCTGATCTTACTTCTAAAAGGCTTTTAAATTAAGTATGGTGCTTAGGTTGAAATGCCTTTCTAAATCAAATTAAACGTGGTTTCTAGGTTGATTTTTGATACGATAGTATGCTATAGTGGATATTGGATACTTTGTTGGACTAACCCCTGCAGAAAACCTTCAAATATCAAATTTGGAAAGTTCTGAGATGAACTCACACTGAAGATGAAGAAAGACAGAAAATTTTTGCACAAGGGAGACATAACTCACTCATAGCCAAGAAGAAAGAAGGGTGCCACAAAACATGATACATGATCAAAGCACTCACTCCGTGGAATTGCATTCTCTTGTCAACCACTAATTATCAAGAACCAATAAAAGATTGACAAGAGAAAAGCAAGTAACATTCTACACTCTCACCTCTCAAGTTGAGAAGCCGAGACATGAGGAAGAAAGGCCAACTCCTCTAGATGATCCAACCAAGTTCTTCCTCATCGCTCCACATGCTGGTTTGCAATCTCTAAATTCACTATTGATTTATTTCTATGAGTTTGAGTTGATTCATAATGCCTATATTTAAGAATCAAAACATAAGTTGGGAAAATAAAATCAATCCTTTAGGAATAAGTAATTGTGAATAATAAATGAGCTATGCTAAGTATGTTAAAACAATTTATTTTGTAGCATAGAAAGTGACCCTTAGCTCTGTGTTTCAACAATGCCCTTGTCATTACTTGTATATCCATTTGGGTATCTGTTGTCCACTAATGCTTTGCAGGGATAAAATAACAAGAAGAGCTAAAGGCCCAAGCACAAATTCAAGAGTTAACTAATGATGGCACAAGGAGTGCAATAGAGAAGACAGTTGATGCATGAACAAGACACAAGACTAGCCAAACAATGAAAGCTTCCACAAGATGTTATGGCTTCAACATGCTTCAATACTCAAGGTTACATCTCTTGGTAAGTGATCATTACTTCCGAAATATCCTCCTTGATTCTAGCATGCACATAAGTAGGGAGCCAAACATGTTTTGAGTTACAACCTCATTTAATCCAATCTAAATAGCTCAATATGTTCAGTTATTTATGTTTGTTCCTAAAATCACTTTCTTGATCTTGTAGCTTTTAATTCAATGATGTGAAATGTTGCACATCCTATCATTGTAAGATGATAGTTATAATCATTAAGTTATATGCATAAATAGACCATCCTTCCATGATGTTGAGTAATCTGATATGCCAAGTGTTTTAGTGCTACAAGCTTGCTAATCATTTGTTCCTATAACTCATGTTTAGATTAAGCAAAATGCATAAATATTAACTTTATCTCATTCATTGTGCCAAAGGCTAGAGTATAATGAACAAACCTTTTGTTTCTGTTAGTGTTTTCCCACCAATAGAGCCCATGCACTTGATCTGCGCCTTGTCTCTATGAGTAGGACACACTTTAGGAAACTCCCCGAGAATCCTATAAGTGAAGATCCTAGACCTATGAACATGCACACTAAGCGAAGATGTTGCTAGCTTCCAAAACTAGTACTTGACTCCAACCCACTGGAAGAGCAGTAAACATAGTTGACACACACTTAAGGGGTGTAGCTACCATGATCTCCACCTTTGGGACCAGAGAAAGCACCTAAGGAATTAACAGGTAAGAGGTTGCTGATCTTAGATAACTCCTAATTTTAACCTTCAACTTAACATAAAAAAGGACCTATTTGGAAGCACTGAGTAGAAATAAGGTTATCACTAACAGAATTCCATGAGTTGTGGTGATTGTCTATTTTTGTAGGGGGTTACCAAAATAATCACAAAAGCAGGTCCACATGTCAGATTTATGTAGAAAGAAGACCGGAATGCTCACAAAGACTCTAGAAGACTCTAGGAGCCACCATCTGAAAGGTGGGAACCATCTGTCATAGGGTAGGGGCGGGTGCCCCACCCTGACAGGGGCGGCCACCCGGGGCTCTCCACCAATTAGAGCAAACCTCGTTCATCCTACCTCCATCGACTTTGAGGATTAATCTTAAGCACACGTTTAAGTCGGTTTGATCCAAGGGCTGTGGTGATTCCTAGGGGACTATAAATAAAGACCCTACCCCCTAAGATGTAACTTTAAAACCCTAATTCATATTTTCTAGACAGAGTTAGACACAGAGGGGTCCCTCAAATGGATCTATCTCTTTAGGGTGATAGCAATAAGAGAGATTGAGAGAGTATAGGGTGAAGATAGGAGTTTAGAAGCCCAGCCTGTTGGTGCGTTCTTCTTCATATCTTTAAGGTCAAGTCTCCTAACCTGAGGCTTGGTTCTAGAAACGTTCAGCAATTCAACTTTTGATACTAGTAAGTTATTGTTCTTATTGTTCTTTGGTTCATGAGTTTACTTTATTCGCTTTGCGTAGGGAATAGAGTAATTATTCGTAGCATAAGTGTGGTGCTTGAGCGAGGAATACTCATAGATACTCCCTGCTTGTCCAGATTTGTGGTGGCCTTTTGGGAGAAGTGACAATACTCTTGGGTCTCAATAATCCTTGTCTCGTTAGGAGGTAAGGTAGGGTATATGGTACAAGGGTTAAGCACTCTCTGAGGTCTCTCTTTTCTCAAGTTACTCCCCTTAGAACGATATCTACACACTTACCATTGGTTATAAGAAGACTGAAGAAAGTGTGCTCTCTATATCACTTATATCTCATTATACTGTCTTCCAACCCGTGGGTAGTAGGTAGGATAAAAGGTTAGTCCTTTTCATGCTTTCTCCTAGTGGTAAAAAAATAAATACGATACTCTAGACTTATCTCCCGGGTGAATTGCTCACTGAAATCTATGCACTTGCGGATTATTTCTCTTTGATTCTTTTATGTGCGTAACTAATATCAACAAGCATTTCTAGTGTCGTTGTTGGGGAGAAAGACGGTCTGCTTAGATAACCTTTTCTTACTCTACCTTGTATCACACTTTTATCTTTTTCTGTTATCTTACCTTTTCTAACATCTTAACTTTTCTTTTATGGATACCTTAAATTCCATTCCTATCCTTCAGTTCTCTGCACCCATGGAGACGAGCCTACTGCCACATGAGTCATAACAACCTATCCAAACATGTAGCTATAGGTTGATTCCATGGTTGATTGCATTGGTCCAAAGCCAATCCTTTTTAGGAGAAGGAGATGAAAATCCTTACCTACACATTACAGACTTTGAGCAAACATGTGACTGTCTTCGCATAGAAGGCATATGTGATGAAACTCTCCGTTGGAAGCTATTTCCTTTCTCATTAAAGGGAAAAGCTATACAATGGTATAATACAGCTGTAGGTAAGCAACAAGGAGATTGGGGATCTTTACGTTCCAACTTTTGCCTAGATTTCTATCCCATCTCCCAAATCACTGACCTTACAGTCAAGGTTCTTACTATAAAGCAAGAATCTAAAGAAACCTTGGCTTTAGACTAGAATCAATTTACTACACTTTAGCATCTAGTCCAGACCTTAGTCTACCAAACCCTATTCTTTTACATCATTTTTATAAAGGTCGGTGATGAGGACATGATACCTTCGGTTATGACCATTGACTATGAGGTGAGCTCATTGTTATATTTATATAGTGATTTTTGGTACAATTCCCTTGGTTCCACATGTACATGTCATTATTTGATTGTAGATTCAAATATACGTCAAAGTGCAAGTCCATCAAAATTCAACTTTCGGTACGTCGGCAGCCCGATAGTGCTTTATTGGGAAGGCCATAACTTATCCATCCGGAGTGAGATCAAGGTCAATGAGCACTTGATGGAAAGAATATTTTATAAGCTTTCAAATGAATCTAGTTTGACCTCAATATCATGTCGGCAAGGCCTCCAAATAATAATTGAGACATGCTATCATTATTTCTACTAGGAGCTACGTCATCATCATAGATCAAGCAGCAATGTAATAAGATATCAATCAATATCATATACAAGCTTTGCATCTACTTTTTCGACGACTTCGTCAGCTCGCATATTTTCTTCTGTTTACATGTTCTCAGGGATTCAACCAGTAATACTAGATGAATTCTCGAGTTCTGTTTGAGTACCTCTTAGCCGTGACATCCGGGCGCATCGCTGTTGTCGGGACCAAAGTATTCAAGTTATCACGTTTGTCGATTGCTAGGTCAAATCGGCTGGCACGCCTTAATATCGAAATTGGGTATTAGCCCTTTGTGTTTGCAGATTTATTTTTGCATGAACAACAAGAATCATTAAGCAAATTTAAGATAACTAATTTTTTAATCTTGATTCTTACATGTTGTGTGTTCGAGATATTTATTTTATCATAATTAATTCGGTAATTACAACTGATTTTACTTATGATGAAGCAAATAGATCTTGTTCGTGCTCCATGTATCCTGTATCAACTAAATAGGCAATCTAGTTAAGCTTCAATGATTAGCGCACGTGTGTGAAGTTTTGGTATTAAATAAACTAGTAATTTGTGTTAAGTTTATTGAATCTCGCTGACCTTTAGACCAGGTGATTATAAATGTAATACATTTATGAAAGTAATTTATTAAGACCCCTGGCATTTAGACCAGTTTCAATGAGTTATTATTTATTCAATGAATAAGAGAATAAATACACGTAAGCTATCTTTTGGTACACAAATAGCGTATTGACTAAATAGCCGATCCGGATGCTTTTACTCGTAAATTCGATTGTACGATGAAATCCATAAAATCTTAAATAACAAATGTCATAATGCATCAGCATCATAGTATCATTAGGAGTTGACTTTTTAGTCAATTTTCTCTAGTCAACAGCTTCTTTGAGCCATATATTTTGGAACTATCTAGCAACAACCGGCAAATTCCACAATTTGATATTTGTCTTTCTTCCTTGTCAATCTCAGGTCAAATTGACTGGCACGCCCCAGATTTGAGTCACAAAGCTAAGCTCATGCGTTGAGGCTTAGGAGGTCTAGAACTTCGGCTTCTACACACCCTCTGAGAGCCACTGTGATTGTTGAGCAAGAAGCAAATTTTTGCACCAACACATCTTTTGGCACGCCCAGTGGAACATCCATCAACATCATGGACAATGATAACGTGCTCAAAGTTACTCTAGATGAGCTCCCGGATCAACTAAAGGAACTGGTTACTACTGCTGTCAGGAGAAGTGTCTACCACAGAACCGACCAAATTATAAGAGTTCAAGTGTAGAAACGATCGATCTAGCAATCAAGTTTCCAGACTTGAGCCCATATAATCCTGGTAGTCAACCGAAATCACGAATGACTTCAAACCAACTTTGCAACATACCAATATCGTAATAGTTCAACATAACACAGCGAATGTTACATAGTTCATTCATCGCTGATGAAGCAGCACCACATCGGAGTACTTAGTTATTACAACACAAGTTTTGAAGTAGCGGAAGCAAAATAGTTTACACACACGTTTCATCAGTTCTTGTTATTGCCAGAGTCTCATCGCATCCACCAAAAGCATCGGTGTACAAAGTTGTTAGAGAACCGCGCCAAACGGTTTAGTCTTCACCCCCAGCGGGGTGGAGACAGGTCTTGCAGAAGCCATCATAAAAGACATCATCTACAATAGGTGGGAATAAACCCTGAGTACGAGAATGTACTCAGCTAGACTTACCCGTCTAACCAAACATAAAAGACACCAAGGATCATGCAAGGCTGAGTATAAAGTGTAGCTGGCTTGACTCAAACTTTTGCCAAAAGCTTAGATTGGGTAGTACACCATTTATTAAAGCATCACATTCCACAGCCAAGAGGTATTCACGCGGAACTTGAGAACTCGGCGAGTTTGACTCGATGAATTCCTAAGAACTCCTAAGTAAAACGAAAATATGCAAGTTGACGAAGTCGTCGAAAAAGTAGATGTTGGAATAGATTTAAAAACTTGTATTTGATTGATTGTGTGTTTCATTACATCGCTACAGTGTCTATATTTAAACAATGTCCAGAAGAATTACAACCAAACACAACTAGGACTCTAATTCCAAATTAAATGGAATCTGTACACAAAACGAGCTCACTGCAAGCGATCGGCACACCGCCACTGTTGACACTAGCTAACACCACTTAGATACTAGGTTGTCATCCCCAGCATGGTGCCAGAGTGTACAAAGGTATTTATAAATGTTAAGGCTCTCTAGAAAATAATCTATTCTATCCGCAAGCGCACACATAAAACACCTCATTGTAGCATTTCACCAGGATAAGTATTCCAGGTATCGTTATTTATAATTTTTCTTAAGGGGATAAGGAATGAAATTAAGATAAGGGCAAAACCTATCAAGGCATAGACTAGAGATAAACTTGCAAGAACATGATTACTAATGAGAAACTCGTCATACAGTCACTTACTTTAGCGGTGGGTAAACCGTAAAGATAATGATAATGATTATAAGTTCAAGGGATAAATAACACAGCGATTAGAAAATAGACTACTCCTCATATATGTAGGTGATGTCGGATTAGCTAGAGAATGGATTCTAAGTTATCTACTATCTACTAAGTCATAATCTACTCTAGTAATCTACAAGATCATATATACCATAAAAGACTCTTCATTCATGTATAAGGAACATTGATAAAGTAAATCAGAGCATCGCACGACTTACTCCACAATACCGGTTCTGCCTGTCCTATCAATGGAGGGTGGACTATATAAGAATCAAAGAAGCTGTCACTATCGCGAACTACCACATGACTCGGCCAATAGGATACATTTACAGATAAATAACATCTAAGCACCACGCTCACATATGGTCTATCACCTAACTCCCTCGCGTCAAGAGCTAAGCGCTTTGCGAACTTATACATAAACTCAATATCAATCATAACTATATCAAATATAGAACTAGAGCAAACTAAGAACATAATAATTAGAGACATAATGCAATTAGAACAAAGAATTAGAGAAAGATATGAATAATACCAATCTTTATTACCGAAGATCCGAATCCAGAGCGTAGTGCTCTACTTCTCTAATTGCTATCTAATCAAACCTCTAAACTTGAAGGATTAGGGAGTAGCTAATTCTAATTCTCTGTGGGAGAGAAGCTCTAAACCCTAACTTTGATGGCTACCTCTGAATAATGATTTCTTCTCTTCTCCTCTCCCTCCAGGGGTGGAGAGGCCTTGGTTTTATAGGCCCTTCAAGCGAATGTGGGCCGTTGGATCAAACCGACATAGATTGTATGGTTTAGATTCATCCTTTAGGTCGGTGGAGCGTAGTCCCGAAAGAGAGTCCCGATTGGGGTCCAACCTAGGGCGGGCGCCCAGGGCAGGAGGGCGGGCGAACTGCCTCTGGCCCCGTTCGGCCTCCGCTTCCTACCCGTGGCTACTGGACTCTTCTAGATTGAAGAAAATTGCACGACACGTAATTATCTCGTTGTAAACATGACATGTGGGCCTTCTCTCCATATTCTCTGATAACCTCCTGCAAAAATAGATAAACATTAAAGCTCGTGGAATTCTGTCAGATAAAACCCTAATTCTAGATGTTTGTTTCATATTGATCCTTTTTTATATTTATTTGATTATTAATTTAGTACTTAAGGACCGTCAACAAACTCCCCCAATCTTACCCTTTGCTCGTCCCTGAGCAAATAGCTAGACTCAGACGAATCAGAAGTTGCTTCGATGTTTTCTATCCTGACAGGCACACATGCTTTTACATAAAAATTCTTCCATATTAGAGTGATGTGTCATGGAGTTTAGAACCTGCACTTAAGTCTTAAGTAATCAAAAGACAAAATAGTTAAGTCAAGCACTATCCCTCCTGTTATACTTCACCTTTATTCTAGAGTTTTTCATAAGTTTTCAAAATAAAACTCAAAGTTCCCAGCAATGATCTTCTCAAGTCTCTCTATATGTGTTATTTGTGGATCCTTACCAAAATGTCACTTACCTATAGCTAATGGAATATTTAAGTGGAGCTCATAGCAGTGAAAAACAGCTCATACATATGTTGTCTAATCGAGCCATGGATCCAAAGGAACTCAGCATATAATTATATCAAGATGTGGATGTGTGTTGGAGTAAATGATAGTGATGGTGAAGATATATAAGTGATAATAAAACTTACTTCTCATTGCTCCTCATATTGCTATCTCTCCTCCTCTTTGATCTTTGCTTTGGGAGAACATGGGCTATCTTTTCTTTCTTTTTCTTCTTTTTTTTCAGGTGGGTAGTAGATACCCCTAATTCTACTGTCGGACACTTGTCCATTTTTTCCGCTCAAGTGGGCATCTTTGTACCCCTAATTCTACTTCGGACACTTGTCTATTTTTACCTCTCGTCTCACTCTTTTTCTTTCTTTTCCGAGGTTCCGGGCACTTGCCCCTTTTTATTTCCTCGTATATTTTTGCATAACCCATGCCTCTTCTGCATTGAATCTTTTTAGAGAGAGAGAATAACAGTACTTGGGACAGTGAGTGATAATATTATTTTTAGCAATTTTAATAAATGGTGGTGGATGGTGAGGTAGATGTGTGCAAGTGAATATCTTAATTTAACCACATGAAAAGCTCCTAAGGGTCTACACAGCTCCATCAAACTCAATGTAAATATAGTAAAAGATGTTATAGCAAGTATGGCTGTTTTAGGTAGTTTTATTATGCTAGGAACTCATCATGTGATTTGTAAGTTTTCAAAATAAATCTCCAAAACTTAGTGTATTAGGAACAAAATAAACAGTAGCTCAAAACTTTATATTATGTCCTTCTCTTACCTAGACTTTAGTTTTATGCTTCCCATAGATAGTAAATTAAGTTTTAGTAATTCCTGGAAGAACTCTAATATAAAAGCTAGGTACTTGAAAGTAAGCAAACAGAGCAACTAATCATCATTTCCATCATACATCTTTTTGGTCTTTTTATTTTTTCTAGAGATTAATAAAGCACACTTATCTACACACTCTTTTTATTTTGTTTTCATGTTTATAAAATGCAGTAAATTAAAGCAAGAAAATATTTATTGGGTTTTCTAAGTTTTTTCTTTTAAGATAAAATACTAAAATAGAAAATAATAAATAAGAAGTGTAAATAAAAACTTACTTGATAAATTGGGGAGGAACTCCCCCAAGCTGGATGTTGTTGTCGGTCTTACCCGATGTTCCAGAACCGCATCATGGTTGTGATGTTGTCGTTCATTGTTGTTGCATCTTGTCTCAGCTCTTGTACTGCAGTGGCATGGTCCTGGTTCCATTTTTGTTGCTCTTCCAGGAGTCGTCCATGTTCTGCTTGCGTGTTCTGGATGTTGAGGAGAGTGTTGTCTGCACGGGTGAAGAAAGCACCGGCCTCTTGATAGTAGTCATTCGTGAAAGCGTAGGAGGCGTCGGAGTATCGTCCAGCATCAAATTGGGGTGGAGGTCTGGATCCTGAAGCTCCATATGGATCAGTGGAGTACCTGCCCGTATGAAAAGGCGGGTTTGTCCACTGGTGATCTTGGCTCTCTGGCCATGTCTCTTCTGTTGGCTCTTGTGGTTGCGCATGTCGAACCCACTGGTCTTGAAGAACTCGAGGGTTGTAGTCACTATAATGCAGGTGCGCTGCTTCTTCTGGCCTGGGATCAGCTCCATACCAGGTGCGTTCTCGATGGGTGGTCATCCTTTCAGATGCCACTCGCTGTGGAGCTCTCTGGTTCACTGGTGTTGCTGCAATCTCAAACAAAAAGTTTTGAACAACGTAGAGGCCAAGGTTCGGGTTAGGTAACCGAATCTTGCCTCTATCATCATATAGCATATATATTATATTCCCCTCTTTCTTTAACATTCGAGCTTGTCTAAATGTGTCATAGCCATGATAAATTCTTAACTCATCTATGAAGTCCAACGATGAGTTTTCTAGTAAGTGAAGATTAAAGGCTAGACGAGTGATAAGTGAAGTACATGCTACTGGTCTCTGAAGACTAGGTACACTAAGCCAATGAGAAACTAATAGTGTAACAGGTGAAGTGGGTACTTTATTAATAGCAGCATATAAAAGTTGTAAATCTTCTACTCTTACTTTCCTAATATCATCACGATAGAAAAGATTGTACCCAAGCCATTTGTGGAACATCCTAAGAGTGGGGTGTTCCATGTCACTGGTTCGGGCTTGACTATAAAAATTATCTCTAGATATTTCTCTCCAAAACTGGTGTCTCTCAAAATTAGGTAGGTCGGAGTCAATGTTCAGGATGCATCTTGAAGAGAAACCAAGATGGTTGCTCAGCTCTCTCCAAGACAACATAATCTCCTGTTTGAACATCCGAAAAACAATTCCCCCCTCATAATATTATAAGGTGCAAAGAAATTTGAGGGTGAGAAGATGAGAACCTAGCTCAGTTATATTCCAAAAATTTGTCCAACCTATCATCTGGAAAATTAAGTCAAATTCAGTGTCCATACCTGTTTCTTGTAGTAAGATTGGATCGAGAGTAGGGGTGTGAATAAAATCTTTGTTCTTCAATTGCTGATAGACTTCTTTCTCTCTTCGGGTCTTCAGTCCAAGGTCTCCTATCTTGAGAAGGACCTTGACTTGCTGACCAAATGAAGAAGACAGAGCTTGTGTGGGCGTTGGGTCGACGCTCATCTCTGACGGGTGTGAGGAGTGTCGGGATGAACTCCTTGTACCAATGTTCTTGAGAGCCTTCCCTGCATTCTTCACCTTCTTAAACATCCTGCAAACAAAAGTTGGCAAAAACACAACTAGTGGAAAAATGTGAGAGAAAATGTTAGTGGTCAGCTGTCCGGAATGTCAGTAGCCCAGGGGTTAGTCGTTCAAGATAAGTTTCTATTTTGGCAGAACTTCCACCTAAACAACTTTTATTTCCGCTTAGACAACTACTTACTAGGTGATACTAACTCTCTCACTCAAAAGATCTTCCAACCTTCTCACACTCAGAGCTATTCTCTAGAAACCGAGAACTACGAGCTTGCAAGGTTTTCTGAAATGTATGTGTGAAGAGAAGGGGAGCTAGAGGTGGCCATTTATAGGCTGAGCAGGGAACAGGGCGGGCACCCTGGGTAGGTGGGCGGGCGCCCACCCCTGGTGCCCGTCCTGGGTGTGCCTCCTCTACTTGCTTCCTTGCTTTGATCTCACGTAGAATAATGTTGTGTTGGTGGTGGTTGGACGGTGGAAAGATGTCTGGTGAGTGGAAACATATTGGTGGATGAAATTATGTGATGGGATGTATGTGAGGTGAAGTGTATGACATGTGGGACCCAAGGAGTGTGGGTCATGCTTCTAGAAGGTTACTATAATTAAATATAATGCAGTAAAATCTATGAGAATTGAAACTTAATTAAAATGATTATGGAAAATATTTTTGTGCCTCCACTATAATTAATAAATATGGGTTGTTACATACCATGAATATTATTTATATGGGGCTTTTGATTATTATAATAATGCTATGAATAAATGTGACTAATGCAAGATTTAATTATGCAAGAATTTAAATATGAGAAAATTAATAATGCGGATAAATACCGATTTACCTCCCGGTGAGGGTTTGGGATTTTTAGGTCCCCCAAGCTAGACCTCTAAATCTTTTAATCTTCTAAATTACCTTCCTCCGGGGATGGTGTCTCCAGTGGTTCTTCATGAACTTCCTTCACTGTAGAGTCTCTCTCTGGTCTGGGTTTGAATATGAAGTGTTCTTCTTGTCCGTTTATGTTGAACTTGATTTCTCCCTTCCCGACATCAATGTGGGCATTGGCAGTGCTCAGAAATGGCCTTCCAAGGATGATGGACACTTTTGAGTCAGGACTCATGTCCAATACTATGAAGTCTACTGGCACAAGGAAATCTCTGATCTTGACTGGAATGTTTTCGGCGATACCCAACGGATGTCGAACCGATTGATCCGCTAGTTGTAGGCACATTGATGTTGGTTCTAGGGTCGCATGCTCAAGCTTTTTGTAGACTGATGCTGGCATCACACAGACACTTGCTCCGAGATCACAAAGTGCATTGTTGAAGTGTTGGTTTCCGATCGAGCAATCAATAGTGGGGCATCCTGGATCTTCCTTCTTCTTTGGTGGTTTGTTGAGGATGGCCGCACTACATTCTTCTGTCAGCTTGATAACCTCAGTGGTGGGCACTGGTCTCTTCTTGTTAAGAATATCTCTGATGTACTTCGCATATGTAGGTACCTGTATGGCATCAAGTAGAGGTATGTTGACATATAATTTCTGAATGACCTCTACAAACTTACCAAACTGCTCATCCGACTGCAATCCTCTGTTTCTTCTGGGAAATGGCAAATAGTTGGTGTCGTAAAAATCTTTCCTCTTTTCTCCAGTTCTTGGTGGTTGTAGCAGATCTTCTGCTTCAACTGGGCTTTCTTCTTCTATCACTGCTGGTTGCACTGGTGCTGATGTTCTTTGTTTCTCTTTTGGGTATGGGGGATCTCTGGTGGCTTTGCTTTCTCTAGTAGTTATGTTCTTTACCTGCTCAATGTTAGTAGCAACAGGCAGTGCAGCAGCTATCTTTATTAAT
Organism: Sorghum bicolor; assembly: GCF_000003195.3. Taxonomy (NCBI): domain Eukaryota; kingdom Viridiplantae; phylum Streptophyta; class Magnoliopsida; order Poales; family Poaceae; genus Sorghum; species Sorghum bicolor. Next base: position 40,374,987 of record NC_012877.2, on the reverse strand, counting down.
TTAAGCTCTACCCTTTTATTAAGAGTGTTTTGCTCATCAAAGGCAGTTAGTAGAAAATCCATTTTATTGTGTATATCTTTTAGAGATGATTCATTTGTATCTAGCCTTTGTTTAACTTCATCATTAATTTTAGTTTGTTGAGCAATTATTTCTTTTAATGAAAGTTGCTTGAAAGTATTACCTGAATTCATACCTTTGCTATTTGGTTGACTCGAAGTTGGTTGATATTTGTATGCTATCTCAATGGCCCTTTGATCTTCTTTGAACTTGGCCCTCTGGTCAATCCAATGAAGCAAATTTTCCATCTTGGTTGATAATGCTTTTACTTCTTCTGGTATTTCTTCAGTTTGATGACATTGTTGAGCTTTATCTTGGAACCAGCTCTGGTTTTCTGCTATCTTATCCAAAAGTATCTCTGCTTTTCCAATTGTAAGCTCCAAGAATGATCCTTTAGCAGATGCATCTAGGCACTCACGAGCCTTCTGGGTTAATCCATGGTAGAATGTCTGCATAAGTAACCATGTGGCCATTCCATGGTGAGGACAATCTGATATGTATCCTTGAAAACGCTCTCATGCTTCTGAAATGGCTTCTGTCTTCTACTGTTGGAAACTGACAATATTTCCTCTTAAGGCAGTTGTTTTGCCTACAGGGAAAAACTTTGATAGAAAGGCATCTGACAAGTTCGTCCAGTTGTTGATGTTATCTTGATGAGTGTAGAACCACTTCCTCGCTTTCCCTTCTAGTAGTATGACGTCTTTGTCAACTCCGTTGATGTGGATTGTGCTTCCAATCTCTAAAAAATTCTTCAAGTGTGCACTAGCATCTTCATGTGCCTTTCCACTGAATTGTGTAGCTTGCACCAAATTGATGAGGCTTTACTTGAGCTCAAACTCGGGTACTCCTTCTACTGCAAGTCTTGGACCAGTTGGAATGTTCTCAAGACTTGGAGCAAAGAATTCTTGTAGTGTCTTCTATGCCACAGCTTCAGCAATTGGTAGCTAGCTTGTTCTTCTCTTGATTGCTTTGGTTCTGATGATGAAGAGTTGAATGTACCCAAAGTCAATCCTGATATACCCTGTATAAAAATATAAACATAGAAAAATAACAGGGTGAACCTGCCAAAGCAGAGGTGCCTTGTTATGATTTCTCACTTAGTAGCTGTTTTTATGCAATTATTTCTCTATAGTCTAGTCTAATACTTTATATGAATAACCTTGACTGATTTTCTAGCTTTCCTTACCGTTCCAATGTGTTACCCTTTTGTTCCCTTTTATGACTTCCTTATGATTCCCCGGCAACGGCGCCAGAAATGCTTGTTGACACTAGCTAACACCACTTAGATACTAGGTTGTCATCCCCAGCATGGTGCCAGAGTGTACAACGGTATTTATAAATGTAAAGGCTCTCTAGAAAATAATCTATTCTATCCGCAAGCGCACAGATAAAACACCTCATTGTAGCATTTCACCAGGATAAGTATTCCGGGTATCGTTATTTATAATTTTGCTTAAGGGGATAAGGAATGAAATTAAGATAAGGGCAAAACCTATCAAGGCATAGACTAGAGATAAACTTGTAAGAACATGATTACTAATGAGAAACTCGTCACACAGTCACTTACTTTAGCAGGGTGTAAACCATAAAGATAATGATAATGAATTATAAGTTTAGGGGATAAATAATAAAGTGATTAGAAAATAGACTACTCCTCATATATGTAGGTGATGTTGGATTAGCTAGAGAATGGATTCTAAGTTATCTACTATCTACTAAGTCATAATCTACTCTAGTAATCTACAAGATCATATATAGCATAAAAGACTCTTCATTCATGTATAAGGAACATTGATAAAGTAAATCAGAGCATCGCAGGACTTACTCCACAATACCGGTTCTGCCTGTCCTATCAACGGAGGGTGGACTATATAAGAATCAACGAAGCTCTCACTGTCGCGAACTACCACATGACCCGGCCAATAGGATACATTTGCAGATAAATAACATCTAAGCACCACGCTCACATATGATCTATCACCTAACTCCCTCGCGTCAAGAGCTAAGCGCTTTGCAAACTTATACATAAACTCATTATCAATCATAACTATATCAAATATAGAACTAGAGCAAAATAAGAACATAATAATTAGAGACATAATGCAATTAGAACAAAGAAATAGAGAAAGATATGAATAATATCAATCTTTATTACCGAAGATCCGAATCCAGAGCGTAGTGCTCTACTTCTCTAATTGCTATCTAATCAAACCTCTAAACTTGAAGGATTAGGGAGTAGCTAATTCTAATTCTCTGTGGGAGAGAAGCTCTAAACCCTAACTTTGATGGCTACCTATGAATAATGATTTCTTCTCTTCTCCTCTCCCTCCAGGGGTGGAGAGGCCTTAGTTTTATAGTCCCTTCAAGCGAATGTGGGCCGTTGGATCAAACCGACATAGATTGTATGGTTTAGATTCATCCTTTAGGTCGGTGGAGCGTAGTCTCGAAAGAGAGTCCCGATTGGGGTCCAACCCAGGGCGGACGCCCAGGGCAGGAGGGCGGGCGCCCTGCCTCTGGCCCCGTTCAGCCTCCGCTTCCTTCCCGTGGCTTCTGGACTCTTCTAGATTGAAGAAAAATGCGCGGCACGTAATTATCGCGTTGTAAACATGACATGTGGGCCTTCTCTCCATATTCTCTGATAACCCCCTGCAGAAATAGATAAACACCAAAGCTCGTGGAATTCTGTCAGATAAAACCCTAATTCTAGATGTTTGTTTCATATTGATCCTTTTTTATGTTTATTTGATTATTAATTTTAGTACTTAAGGACCGTCAACAGCCACCATCCTATAAGCAATTCCTACGCCTTCCTTTTTTGACATCGGCAATCGGCAAATCACTTTCCATCGACATCGGCAACCACTAGTATCAGTCATCGGCATAGATCAATCACCATCCCTGGACAAGGCCACATTCTGCTGCTTCGTCATCAGCATCAATCCCCATCGGCAACTCCTTTGGTAACCAGCCACCACTCATTCACCTGGCGATCTATATTTCATTAACTCCTTGATACGTGTCCAAGGACACGTGTCCAAAGACACATGTCCAAAAACGGTGCCAACACATGGCCCCAAATTTCGAAGTATAAAATCATTAATGCTCTGAAATTCTTGTCAATAACGATGCCTTTATGCAATTACTCCGTTCTGTCAGTAATTAATTATCAAATCCAAACGACCTTAGTCCGGTCCTCCAACATGTACCTCGAATATCTCAACTTCTCGAACCGAATCTCCTAAACATACATTCATCAGCAACATTTCCATTAGAGTGGACTGCCAATGAGCCAACCAGGAGATCCTACAAAGTAAAATATCTCCTAAAATCATGACCCGTCGCTGTCAAATCATCTGCAGAATCCCTCGATTACCGTGCGAACAGTTACCATATCTATCTGAACACCTTCGGATTTCACGGATATGGCAAACAGATAAGTCAGAATTGCCCCTGCTTACTTTACCCTATAAATACTTCCTTTCTTGGCACTCTTCCTCCACCTTGTCATTCTACACCTTCCCAATCCTATCTTCTTGGCGGCGGCATCGTTGGAAAACTCAAGAACTCCGGCGAGGATCCTCACCCAGTGATTCTTCGAGCCCTCCATCCCTTCCTCCCTTCAGGAAGAAATGGCCATCAACTTCGTCGTCCCTGAGGTCAATTCCGCACCACCTTCCTTCTTTTTACTGTACTTTCGATTTTTTGCGCTGTTATTCACTTGGTGTTTCCTCTCTTTCTTTTCTCTGTTTTCCCAATATTCAAACCTTTAGGAATTAGCCGAGAAAATTGTTATCCCCACCAATCAACCCCACTTTCAATGTCTTGGACCATTGGGAAATCCAGATCATACTGATTTGATAAATGCAGAAACAAATAGGATCCCCTTTAGAGCTAAAAACTTCTCATTAGATCTATGGAAAGACACCTTTCGATCCTGGCCCAATTCTACTAAGGGGTTGAGAGATTGGTTCCTAAGAATCGGCAACTCAAATGAAGTCCAATGGGGTGAGCGTAAACTAGACCAGTGCATCAGGCTATCCATTGCCGATATGGAAATAAATGAATCACTATTGATAGCGGCTTTCGTACTTCTGGTCAGACACACTCAATGCTTTCTTGTTCGGCCATGGCCCTGCTTCTCCTACCCTTGCCAATGTACTTATGCTCACTGGTCTGGAAATAGCAACTGCCGATGATAGTCACCTGTTCGATAGCAAGCCCGAACGCAAAGTAGACACTCGCAACATCGGCGGCTGGTCAGGGTATATCCAGAAGTACCAGAAAACAGGACTAGTTGGGCAAAGGGAACACGCCATCTTTTGGAACATGTGGCTAGATAAATTTGTCTTCTGTGGCCGATCGGTAGGACCAACTTCTGTTATCTATCGGCAGCAGAGAAACTAGCCAATGGTGGTCGATTCCCTCTTGGCCGATACCTCCTAGGTTCCGTTTATCACCTCCTTAATCAAGTGGCTGAGAAACTTCTATTAGGTCAACCTATCGACAACCTAGGAGGTGCTTGGTGGTTCATCAACATGTAGCTCAATGTTCACATGCATAAACGCCTCCCATTCGATCTCTTTGCACAGCGGTTTCCTAGAGACATTGCCGAAGATTATGAACTGGCTGATGAAGAATCGGTAACTCACCAACCCTTGAACTATGGTGAAGCTGCTATAGTTCTACCCAGCACTGGTGGTAACAAAGACCATGTCAGTCGATTCTTCCAGACCCTGTATGATGGTCTTCCCAAAGATAAACGGGCATGGATGCCTTATGAAGATCCATAAACCAGATTCCCGCTGACCTTCCACCCTTTTGACGATGCTATCAACAAAGATACTGACTTGATGATGGCAATCATCACTCCAAGGGCCATCCCAGTGAATACTTTCGGCTGTGGGAAGAGCTCCAACCCCACTTACGAGTTTTATAATCCATCGGCATTAGCTCATCAACTGGCTTTTGGGCAGCTGCCGACCACACTCTGTTACGCTGATGTAGTGAAACCCAGGGAGACTATAACTAGTGGGCTCGAGTGGATAAGGATAGCCTAGCTTCAACCAAATGCTGATACGACAGATATCGATCTATCGGCTTGGATCCCGGCCCTCTTCATCACTCAGGCATACAAACAGTGGTGGGAAGAATGAAAGGAGCATTTGTTCAACACATCGGCTCTGACATACCGTGGCATGATCGATCCCAACTATAAAGTTCCCGATAACACTGTAAGTCTTCGACTGATATCTTAATTCCTTTATCACTTATGTTCCTATCGGTAACATACTTGTTTTCATTTTAACTGGTCAACAACCCAGCACCGACAGTCAGCAGGAGTGGAAGACCGATCGAACTCCTCCCATCAGGTCCAATCTCTTTGATTGGCCACAACGCACCGAGCCTATCGGCTTTGATGCATCGGAATGTGCGCTTCAAGAAGACGACCACCAAGTGGTCGAAGACTTCCCCATCGGTTGCCGCTGCCACTCTGGCACAGGCTTCCAAAGTAGACTCTTAATTTCCTTGGCTTCTACCGATTTCATTCCATACTTACATAATCCGTTCAGGGCACATCAACTGCTATTGGGACCTCATCGGTAACTTTTATGGTTCAACAAAATTTCATCAATATTCTTCTATGTTTCTACTTATGATATCTTTGGTTGTTGTAACAGCAAACTGGCAAATCAGCGAAGACCAGAAGCGCCCAAACAAGTGTCGATGCCCCCCACCCTAGCCAAGCCAAGAGAAAAGGCCCCAAGAGCACCAAGTCGCAACCAATACGCCAGAGGACAACACCATCTTCTCCTCCTCTTCCAGTGTCGCCGATTCATGTGGAATCATTCCCCTCTTCACTAGAAATCCAGACACAACAAGTACCGTACCCTCCTCAACCAGCACCTCAGTCACAAGAAGCACCAGCCGATGTGCTTGAATAGACTGCCGATCCAGCGGAGCTGATCATATCATGGGTTGTTCCTCCAGAACAAACAAGCGCTGTAGCCCCTCAAGGTAAAGTACTGACCACAAAATTATCACTGATAGACTTATCTTTACAAATTCTAATTACCCTTGTAATTTCTCAGTTGATATTGTTCCATCGGCAACTCCAGCCGATCAACCTATAGTACCGGCTACATCCCCTCATCAAAGGTGCGAAATCACTCTGAAGCAAGTAAGTTATCTGATTTCCATCCTTTATATCTTTAACATTTGACCATCAAATGACTTATTCTGCATTTCCTTTCAGGAACAAGACTCTCCAGACAACTTATTTTCCTTCGCCATCGATATTTCTGATGATGAGGGTGAAGAAGCGAGCTCTTCTCAAGCAGTGGGGATCTCATCAGCAGAAATCAAAGCTAAACTAGAAGACTTGTTGGTTCTGCTACATCAAGATACCACCCAACTGGTCGATGACTCTAACCCAGCCAAAGCTTTGTTTAAGACCCTTCGAGGTCAGATCCCGGCCAATGCAGAAGAAGTCCTGTTTCAAGCTGCACACTTGGAGAGCCGCCAGCTCCAATACCAGAAAGCTAACCAACGTCTTGCCGACAGAGCCGTTTACGCCCAACTCTCAGAGGAAGTAATGCAAGTAAAATGCATTGCTGATGAGAAACATAAGAGCATCGACATTCTGCTGTCAAGGGTGTCAATAAGGGGTACCCTAACCAATGCACATAACAAGAGGACCTGCATGTAAATTGAGGCCCCCGACTCGACGCCCCCCGTTCCCACGTGCGACTGCCAAAGTGTGACGACGACCATAGCCTCGAACACAGAGAAATGGTCGTGCGAGTTAGAAATAGCTCGACTGAACGACAATCGTCAAATATGGAACTAGCTGTATGAATCAACAGGCCTCGAGCGCAAGGATGCCGCCCGCCGCCTGATGCGGGTACGGGAACCAGGGCATTTAATGCGCCTGCCGCATTCTCACCTAACCCGATAGTCACGGGAAGCGTGATAGAGAGCAAGCACCCATCCAATCGCCCCTTTTTGCAGCCCTGTCCACCAGATGAGCCAGAGTATGGCAGGGCACAGTGAGACAGTCAGAACGTCAGGTCACAACCCCCTCGAGATGCCCAAAGTCAGCGCTCCGATCGGTAGGGCTTTGCGCGGCATCGGACCCTCGAGTGAACACGTTCCTTCCCAAAGAAGAGTCAGGCGGTGAAAGACAGCACCTCAACCACTCTGACGCGACTCTAGCCACCACGTACAGACGTGCCCACGGTTAAGCCAATCTAGGATGGCGCGCAGGAGCCAGATTTGGAGGCACGCGTAATCATCATCCAAGTGCTGAGTAACAAGACGGCTCGAGGCCACGCCGGTACGGAAGCCTCGAGTAGGTTAGCGCAGCACGCCCCTATCAACCCCTACTCTATCACCTACACCGTGTGACCTAGGTCCCCCCTTGGAACTATAAAAGGGGAGGCACAGGAAAGGATAGGGGACACGAGACATACGTAGAAGAACAACCATACTTCATCTCCATTTATCCACACCATACCGACTTGTATTCACCCCTGTACAAGCACTTAGGTGCAAAATAATAGAAATATCTCCCCTCCTCGCTGGACGTAGGGCCTTCTCTTGCCCGAACCAGGATAAATCTTTGTGTCTTGCTTGCACCACCATCTGGGAAAGGGAACACGCACACAAGTTTCACTCGTTGGTGTGACCCCCCGTGGGTAAAACACCGACAGTTGGCGCGCCAGGTAGGGGTCCTGCTTGTTTTTTCACCGATTTCCCACCTTTTACCAGATGGCCACTCTCATTTCACCGATCCCGCACTCCACTGTGATTTGGTTCGGGAGCCTCGAGTTCATGTCCACCGGTTTTGGCTACGACATGATCCTGCTTTTGGTCAAAGGACCAGGAGCAGCCCGCGTTGCACCCGCACGATCGAAGGCCTCGAGGTGGCCTCGCCACCATGCCTCCCCGCCTAAGAAGAGGCGCGGACAGCACCGCCACCGCCACTCCGCCGCTTCACGGTCACCGGCTCGAGCCAGGCGAGCGGTGGTGCAGGAGTCGACAGCCCCACACGGCGAAACCACGGTCACGGTGGCCAGACATCGCGAGGACCGCGCGACGGTGTTGAGCGACGACGCGCCTCATGTGCTCCCGTCCTCCACGACGCTGTTACCGCACGGGTTGTTCGCCCCTAGATGAACTTTCCTTTTCGGTCTGGACAATGCCGCAGCATCACTCGCTAGGACAATATGTCCAAATGCCCAGACGTACGTAGAACGACCAATGGTCCTTCCGCGCGACACCGGAGCACAACAACGACCAGCCGAACTGCCGGACTTCTCCTAGGTGCGAGGCCTCCGGCACCTTGGACCCGGGCGATACACAATCACCTCACTCAGGCAGCAGCTGGTGGAAGAAGGACGTGGATGTTTCTACGCTGCAGAGCCGAATCCCGACTCTGAGTCCGACAGCTACGACCCTATGAGGGAATGCTTCAATATCGACGGAGAGGTGGAGACCACAGATGAAACACAAGACACCGTCGCCGGTGGCCGAGCCCCTGTGGCAAGAGAGGACCCCAGGACGCCTGGGAACAACGGTCAAGTCGACCCCCCACCTCAGGAGGACAAAGTCACGTAACTTGCGCAGTTACAGGAGCTCAAAGCGAAGCTTGACGAAGATCGCGAGCGCCTCAGCCAGCTCGAACGGGCCCTCGAACAGGACCAACCGTACCTGTGGAGGCACGCGCAAATGAGCTCGAGAAGTGCACCGACAGATCATCGGAGATGGGGAGCCAAAACAGCCCGTCAGCCGTTTCCCTCGAGCAGGCCAGAACGTCGTGGCAGCAACCATGCTGCTACGTAACATGCCTGAACCCTCGAACTCCCAAGCACGGCGCATTCGAGACGAGGTGCAAATTCTGCTTCAAGTGGTGGCAGCTCAGTAAGCAGAGAGTTCGGCATCTCGATGTTGAGGAGCGGCCTCGAAGAAGCACGTCGAGCCGGACCGAAACGAAAAGGAGGTATCAGTGCATCAGCAACCACCCCCTCGAGGAAGGAAAGCAGCGCCTGTCCGAGACCGCCTCGTCGATGACCAGCGGTGACATGACACACGACATGACATCAATGACTATCGACGCCGTCGACATGGAGATGCAGAGGAGCGCGGTTACAGCGCCCACCGCGGCGGACAATATGACAGCGACAAGGACCGGATGACCCCAGAACCGTCGGGCCCTCGCGTGTTCAGTAGAGCGATCCGCAGCACGCCGCTGCCCAGCCCATTTTGGCCCCCCGACCAGCATTGCTAAATACAATGGTGAAACCAAGCTAGAGCTATGGCTGGCAGACTTCCGGCTAGCCTGTCAGTTGGGAGGCGCTCAAGGGGACGATCGAGCCATCATCCAACAGTTACCGCTTTTCCTCTCCGACACCACCCGCAGATGGCTCGGGGAACTCAATGCCAACCAGATCCACGATTGGACTGATTTGGTCAAGGTGTTCGAGGGCAACTTCAAAGGGACCTACATACGACCCGGCAATTCGTGGGACCTCAGCAAGTGCAAGCAGAAATCAGGAGAAACTCTCTGAGAGTATGCTCGATGCTTCTCGAAGCAGCGCACCAAGCTGCCGCACATCCCCGACCATGACATCATCCTGGCCTTTGTCTCAGGCACCACCTGCCGAGACCTGGTGCTGGAGTTGGGCTGGAATCGCCCTCAGACCGTCGATGAGCTAATGGACGTGGTGGCAAACTATGCTGCAGGGGAGGAAGCGGTCGGTGCTTTCTTCAGCTATGAAGGAAGCAAAGGCAAGGCGCCAGCCGACGACGATGAGGGCCCCAGTCGAGGGCCCAAGAAAAGTAAGAAGAAGAAGAAAGCACGACCGTTCAAATGAGAGGCCCTCGACGATGATCTCGTCGCCGCCATGGAGCGAAAAAAGCCTCGAGGACCCCCTGAGGCAGCTATCTTCGACAAGATGCTAAAGGAGCCTTGCCCTTATCATAAGGTAGGGGCAAAGCTCAAGCTTGAAGACTGCCGCATTCTGAAAAGATACTTCGACGGCCTGGGGCTTAAGAAGGATGACCAAAAGAAAGAAAGGAGCGGCGACAAGGGGGATGACAAAGAAGACGAGGGTTTCCCAGCCATCCACGACTGCTACATGATTTACGGTGGACCCTCGACGCAGCTAACTGCAAGGCAGCGCAAGAGGGAACATCGTGACGTCTTTGTAGCAAGGATGGCGGTGCCCCAGTACGTCAACTGGTCGAGCACCCCCATCACCTTCAATTGTGACGACGATCCCGACAAGGTGGTCGCCCCTGGCGTCTACCCGCTCGTCATCGACCCCATCATCGGCAACACGAGACTCTCGAAGGTGCTGATGGATGGCGGCAGCAGCCTGAACATCATCTACCTCGAGACCCTTGACCTCCTCGGCATCGAAAGGGCATAGCTCCAACCAAGCGCGGGCGGCTTCCATGGGGTCATACCAGGAAAGAAGGCATTGCCGGTAGGTCGAATCGACCTACCGGTCTGTTTTGGCACAGCGGCCAACTTCAGGAAGGAGGTTCTCACCTTTGAAGTGGTGGGATTTCGAGGCATGTACCACGCCATCATCGGACGTCCGGGCTATGCTAGATTCATCGCTATCCCCAACTACACCTACTTGAAGCTAAATATGCCTGGGCCCAAGGGGGTCATCACCGTCAGCTCCTCCTACGAGCACGCGTACGAGTGCGATGTGGAGTGCGTCGAGTACGGAGAAGCCATCGAAGGATCTGCCGAACTCGCCTCGAAGCTCGAGGCCCTCGCTGCAGAGGCTCCAGAGCCCAAGCATCACGCAGCCAGCTTCGAACCAACGGAAGGCACGTAGAAGATCCCGCTCGACCCCAAGGACACCGACGGCAAGGCGTTGATGCTCAGCGCTGACCTCGACCCCAAATAGGAAGCCGTGCTCGTCGACTTTCTCCGTGCAAACGCTGATATGTTTGCATGGAGTCCCTTGGACATGCTGGGCATACAAAGGGAAGTCGTCGAGCACTCCTTGGAAATTTGAGCCGGTTCCAAGCCAGTGAAGCAACGACTGCGTCGCTTCGACGAGCAGAAGCGCAAGATCATTGGCGAGGAAATCCACAAGCTTTTGACGGCCGGATTCATCAAGGAGGTTTACCATCCCGACTGGTTAGGAAATCCTATATTAGTTAAGAAAAAGAATGGGAAAATGAGGATGTGTGTCGATTACACGAGTTTGAATAAAGCATGTCCAAAAGTTCCTTTCCCTTTACCACGTATCAATCAGATTGTTGATTCTACCGCGGGATGTGAAACCCTTTCATTCCTTGATGCATATTCTGGTTACCACCAAATAAAAATGAAAGAATCCGACCAGCTCACGACATCTTTCATCACGCCTTTTGGGATGTATTGTTACATGACCATGCCCTTCGGGCTTCGAAACGCTGGGGCGACATACCAGCGATGCATGCTCCACATGTTCAGCAAACACATAGGATCGACGGTCGAGCCATACGTCGACGACAACGTCGTCAAATCGAAGAAACAAGGCGACCTGATTCAGGACCTCAAGATCGCTTTCGGTTGCCTACGCGCCAACAAAATCAAGCTCAACCCCGAGAAGTTCGTCTTTGGCGTACCTCGAGGCATGCTCTTGGGGTACATAGTCTCCCAACGCGGCATTGAGGCTAATCCCGAGAAAGTCTCGGCCATCGCAAAAATGGGGCCGATTCGAGACATCAAGGGAGTGCAAAAAGTCACGGGGTGCTTGGCGGTGCTAAGCCGTTTCATCTCGAGGTTACGGGAAAAGGCATTGTCGCTGTATCGGCTCTTGAAAAAGGCTGAACGTTTCTCTTGGACCCACGAAGCCGAGGAAGCCCTCGATAGCCTGAAAAAAAACTTTGACCTGTGCCCTAGTCCTAGTTCCACCTTAGCCCACAGAACCTCTGCTCCTATACGTCGCTGCGACAACCTAGGTGGTCAGTGCAGCGGTGGTGGTCGAGAGGCCGGAAGAAGGACACGCGCTGCCAGTCCAGAGGCCGGTCTACTTCATTAGCGAGGTGCTCTCCGAAACCAAGGTACGGTACCCATAGATCCAGAAATTGATCTACGCAGTAATCCTCGTCCGACGCAAGCTGCAACACTACTTCCTCAGTCACCCTATCATGGTGGTATCGTCCTTCCCCTTGGGAGAGATCATCCAGAGTCGAGAAGCTACGAGGAGGATCGCCAAATGGTCAGTCGAGCTCATGAGTGAGACCCTCACTTATGCGCCCCGCAAGGCCATCAAGTCTCAAGCTCTGGTGGATTTCGTCACGGAGTGGACGGACTCCCAGCTCCCTCCAGCTCAAGTTCAAGCGGAGAAGTGGACGATGTACTTCGATGGGTCTCTCATGAAGACGGGAGCTGGGGCAGGTCTGCTGTTCGTCTCACCCCTTGGCGTCCACATGAGGTACGTCATTAGAATACATTTCGCTGCATCTAACAACGTCGCGGAGTACGAGGCCCTCGTCAACGGGCTAAAGATCGCCACCGAGCTAGGAGTTTGGTGCCTCGACATTCGAGGCGACTCTCAGCTCGTCATCGACCAAGTGATGAAGGCCTCAAGTTGCCACGACTCAAAAATGGAGGCATACTGCATGGAAGTGCGTCGACTTGAGGACAAATTCCACGGCCTCGAGCTCGTCCACATCGCACGACGCTACAACAAAGTAGCCGATGAACTCGCTAAGATCGCGTCGACTCGAGGCACGGTCCCGCCCGACGCATTCTCAAGAGATCTGCACGAGCCATCTGTCGACTTGGGCTCTAGGGCTAACGTCGAAACCACCGGCCCCCATCCAACCGACGCTATCAAAGCCCTACTAGCGGCGGCAGAAGTGATGGAGGTGGAACAGCATCCCGATCGACCGTTCGACTGGCGCACACCGTTCCTTGATTGCCTGATCCGATGCGAGCTTCGGTAAGATCGATCTGAGACCCGCCGTATCGCTCGATGGGCCAAATCATACGTGATCTACGACGAAAGCAACGAACTATATCGACGAAGTCCGACCGGGATCTTGCAGCGCTGCATCATCATAGAAGAAGGTCGAAAGCTCCTCGAGGATCTACACTCGGGGGCTTGCGGCCATCACGCTGCTCCAAGGACCCTCATAGGGAACACTTTCTGACAGGGCTTCTACTGGCCAACGGCCGTAGCTGACGCCATAGAGCTCGTACGCTCATGCCATGGGTGTCAATTTTATGCCAAGCAAACCCATCTTCCTACTCTTGCTCTCCAGATGATCCCCATCACGTGGCCATTCGCGATGTGGGGTCTCAACCTTGTAGGCCCTTTACAGAAAGTAGCAGGAGGATACACCCATTTGCTGGTGGTCATTGACAAATTCTCCAAATGGGTCGAGGCTCGACCCATCTGTTGATATTTGGGAACGCAATAAGGAATTGATCCGCAAGCGCACGGATATCGGTGAGCACTTCACCTGGGAAATTATCCAGAGTATCGTATTTATTTTTTTACCACTAGGAGAAAGAGTGCATCTGACTAACCGGTCTATTACTACTAACCTTTAGGCACAAAGAATGTCTTTCGATGTGAGTGATAAATAGAGAAGACTGCAACCGTAGTCTCCTTCTAACCTTGGTAAGGATGATCTACTGCTCTAATGGGGAGGCTAACGGAATCTAGACACCACAAAGGATGTTCAACCCGCACCTATAAACCCTATCCTTCCTGCTAACGAGATGTGATCTACAAAGGTAGCTCGGAAATGTCACGTTCCTCACTACTACCACGGTCCAGCTAGTCAGGGAATATCTATGAGTACCCCAGCCTAAACACCACGTTTACGCCAGCAATGATTACTCTAAACTCTACGCGAAGAGATTAAAGTAAACTCATAAACCATAAGAACAATAAAACAAGAACTTACTAGAATTTAGAAGTCGAATTACTGAAGAATCCTAGGAGCAAGCTTCGGGTTAGGAGAACTTGATCCCGCAGGTACAAGCTTGGAGTAGACACCGACAGGCCGGGCTTCCTCCACTCTACACCTCCACTCTATCTCTCTCAATCTAGTAAAAACTAGAAGATCTATTTCTACCTTACATTGATTGCTAAGCCTAAAAAGAAATATTAATTAGAGAAGAGGTTTTCCTTCGAGGGCATCCCTCAGTCTCTATGATAATTTCTCCATGTCTTCTCCAGGGGCCAGGGGCCTTGCTTATATAGTCCTCCCCTTCTATGCGTTTTTGGGTCGATAGCCGAGGTGGTACTATGTTTTTCTTGATCCAATAGGTCAGTGGAATATCACGAGCGAAGGAGTCCTGAATTGGCTCCAGCAGGGGGGCGGGCGCCCAGGCTTCCAGGGCGGGCGCCCTGGGCCTGGCCCAGTTTGGCCTCTGCTTCGGTCTCGTGGCTTCTGGAGTCTTCTAGATGATGTAAAATTGCGCGGTGCGTTGATATCTCTATGTAATCCTGACATGTGGGCCTTTCTTCCTTATTTCCTGATAACCCCCTGCAGAAATAGATAAACAACAAAACTCGTGGAATTCTGTCAGATCAAACCCTAATTCTAGGTGTGAGTTGCATATTGGTCCTTTCTCTTGTTTATTTGATAATTAAAATTGATACTTAAGAACCGTCAACACCATCACGAACATCCGCTTCGAGCAAGCCGTCCTTTTCTTCATCGACATCATCCACCGGTTTTGGATACCCAACGTCATCATCACCGACAACGGCACCCAGTTCACGGACAAAAAAATCTTGGACTTTTGTGACCGTTGTTGACGGTCCTTATGTACTAAAATTAATAATCAAATAAACATGAAAAAGGATCAATATGAAACAAACATCTAGAATAGGGGTTTTATCTGACAGAATTTCACGAGCTTTGGTGTTTATCTATTTCTGCAGGGGTTTATCAGAAAATAGGGAGAAAAGGCCCACATGTCATGTTTACAACGAGATAATTACGTACCGCGCAATTTTCCTTGATCTAGAAGGGTCCAGAAGCCACGGGAACGAACGGGACACGATTCGGGCTCGGGGGCTGGGCGCCCGCCCACCCCCCTTGGGCGCCCGCCCAAGGTTGGAGGCCAAACAGGACTCTGCTTCGGGACAAGACTCCACCGACCTAAAGGATCAATCTAAACCATACAATCTATGTCGGTTTGATCCAATGGCTCACGTTCACTTGAGGGGACTATAAAACCAGACCCCCTGGCCCCTGGAGGAGAGGAGGAGAAATCATTATTCAGAGGTAGCCATCAAAGTTAGGGTTTAGATCTCTCTCCCACAGAGAATTAGAATTAGCTACTCCCTAATCCTTCAAGTTTAGAGGTTGATTAGATAGCAATTAGAGAAGTAGAGCACTACGCTCTGGATTCGGATCTTCGGTAATAAAGATTGGTATTATTCATATCTTTCTCTAATTCTATTGTTCTAATTGCATTATGTCTTTAATTATTATGTTCTTAGTTTGCTCTAGTTCTATATTTGATATAGTTCTAATTGATAATGAGTTTATGTATAAGTTTGCAAAGCGCTTAGCTCTTGTCGCGAGGGAGTTAGGTGATAGATCACATGTGAGCGTGGTGCTTGATCATCATATCCTTTGTGTGTCCTTTGTGCCTCTTTTATATCTACAAATCTCTAAAGAAAATCTGAAACCGGTATCATCCTTCGCGTAAACTTTGAGCCTATCAAGTTAGAACGCTGACGGTTTTGTCTTGTTTCAAAAAAAAAGTGTGTGTAAGTGTTATATCTGCTCTTGTTCTTAGTTATAAAAAAAACAAAGTATCAAAAAAAAGGAAAGTGAAAAAAAAGAGAGTTGAGGAAGAAAAGTTGTGAAGAAAGAGTAGAAAATTCACTCTGTTTATGTGCTCAAGTTCTGAATTTTATATCAAGTCACACAATCAGTCATTATCCATCTTTGGTGCAAAATTTTGCTTGGGTTTGATTGCAACACTTGCATCCTAGGCATACTCCTTGTTTGCATCAAATCTGAATTATCTTTGCGCGTGTGTTTGATCTATTTACATCACTCATATCTTGTGGTCAGCACTAGGCATTGAACTTCTAGTTTGGATTGTGGTTTAACTTTACAATATCAAGAATTCAGACTGCATTCCTTGTGAAATATATCCCCACCAAGCTCCACAAATAACCCACCGTCATATGAAAATACTGATCTTGGATTCTCCCAACCATCATTCTCGGTTACCACCTCGCATTGGCCGTTGTAATCTGCAGGGAACTCACATGAGCTTCGGTTGGTAAGAGAGGTGAGATTGTGAGATTCCACATATATTGTTGCTTTGCTTTCACTAATTTTTTACAGCAAGATGGCTGAGCATCCGGAGATTGATGATTGTGTCACCATGGCACAATTCGATGAGATGAAACAAAGCATGGAGACGCTAACAAACAATGTTCAAGCACTCATGAACCGGTTGCAAATTCATCCTCATGTTAATGCAAATGGCAGTCACCATGAAGATGAAGATGAAGAAAGCGAAGGAGAAGCTGCTCGTCGTGCAAGGGAACGGCGTAGAGAGCGAGCTGCTGCCAATGCAAGAAGACCTCCTTTTCCACGACGTGATCATGGTGGTAGAGGTGCTGGTCATGGACATGGGAGAGGTATTGGATTGGAAGAAAGTGATACTGAAGAAGAGGATGAACAGCCCCATTATGATGATCGTCGTCACCGAAGAAATCGTAGGCGTAATCAGCACAATGAAGAGAGGTTTGGCAAGTTAAAATTCACCATGCCCCAGTTTGAAGGAGGATCTGATCCTGAAGCATATCTTACATGGGAGTTGAAGGTGGATAAAATTTTTCGTGTGCATAATTATTCTGAGAGAAAGAAGGTTGCCATGGCTGCTCTTGAGTTCGATGGGTATGCTCTAATCTGGTGGGAGCAAATGTTGAATGAAAGAGAAGAAGCTGGTCAAGGTGATGTTCGTTCATGGGCTGAAATGAAGAGAGAACTGAGAGCAAGATTTGTCCCCAAACATTATCGCCGTGATTTATTTGACAAGCTACAGAATCTGAAGCAAGGAAGCCTCAGTGTTGATGATTATTATAAAGAGATGGAGAAGGCGATGATTAGAGCCAATGTAATTGAAGATGAAGAGCAAACAATTGCAAGATTTATGTCAGGGCTGCATCGGAATATTCAGCGCATTGTTGAATTTCAGCAATATCGTAATCTTGTTGAATTAGTGCATCAAGCTAACAAAGCTGAGCGGCAATTGCAGCAGGATATGAAGTCCACTAGAGGAGTATCTTTCAACACAAAAAGTGCAGCAAGTGGAAGTAAATTTGCACCCAAAGGAAGTGGAAGTAAAGGTACATTTTCCAGCTCAAATGGTGGTGCACGATCTAGCAACCTTGGTTCTTCTAGTAGCAAAGAGTTGGCTGCTCAAAATGAGAAATTCAAATCAGCAAACTCAGTGGGTTCTTCCAGCAAGAGTAGTGGAATTCAGTGCTTCAAGTGTGGTGGTCGTGGTCATGTTGCAAGAGAGTGTCCAAACGCTAGAACCATCATTGTGAATGATCAAGGGGAGTATGAATCTACTAGTGAGGAAGAACAAGTAGATAGTGGAAGTGAGAGTAATCTTGAGAAGGACATCTGTGAATTTGAATCTGGTGCTGCTCTTGTTGTAACTCAGATTTTGAGTGTACAAATGAGCGATGCTGAAAATGGACAGCGACACAATCTTTTTTCAGACTAGAGCTAAAGTGCAAGATAAGGTTGTCAAAGTGATCATTGATGGTGGCAGTTGCCACAATCTTGCAAGCAAAGAAATGGTTGAAAAGCTTGGGTTGAAGCCGCTGAAACATCCCCATCCATATCATGTGCAATGGCTTAATAATTCAGGTTCTATTAAGATTGCACAAAGAGTGAAAGTTCCATTCAAGATTGGTGAATATATTGACACTGTAGGGTGTGATGTGGTGCCTATGACAATGTGCCACATGCTGTTGGGAAGACCATGGCAATATGATCGATCATCTCTACATTGTGGTAGAACCAATCAATACACCATCAAGTGGAAGAACAAGGAGTTGATTCTGAAACCCATGACACCGCAGCAAATCCTAGCTGAGCACTTGCAAAAGAGCTCCGAAGTGAGGAATGAGAGTGCAAAAGAAGGAGAGAAAAATAATTTGAGTGCCCTCCACAAATCAGTGAGTGAGAGCCACAAGCCAAATATGAGAGATGACAGAAAAAGAGAGGGAGAGAACTTCGTGATGATAGCCACCAAATCTGAAATGAGAGATGTGAGGAAAAACCTAGATCAAGTACTATTTGTACTTGTGTGCAAGGACACATTGCTTTAAGCTAATGACTTAACATCTGTCCCTAGTGTTGTTGCACATGTTTTGCAGGACTATGACGATGTTTTTCCAAAGGAAACACCTGCTGGACTTCCTCCTTTGCGCGGTATTGAACATCAAATTGATCTCATCCCTGGAGCTGCACTTCCAAACCGTCCGGCGTACCGCACCAATCCGGAAGGAACCAAGGAGATTCAAAGGCAAGTACAAGAACTTTTAGATAAAGGATATGTGCGAGAAAGTTTAAGTCCTTGTGATGTTCCTGTGATTTTGGTGCCAAAGAAAGATGGTTCTTGGAGGATGTGTGTAGATTGTAGAGCCATAAACAACATCACCGTTCGTTATCGTCATCCTATTCCTAGGCTAGATGATATGCTTGATGAATTGAGTGGTTCTATGATGTTTTCTAAAATTGATTTGAGAAGTGGTTACCATCAAATTAGAATGAAGATTGGAGATGAATGGAAAACTGCTTTTAAAACAAAGTTTGGGCTGTATGAATGGTTAGTTATGCCTTTTGGTTTGACCAATGCCCCTAGTACGTTCATGAGATTGATGAACCATGTCTTGCGAGCATTCATTGGAAAGTTTGTTGTTGTTTACTTTGATGATATTCTAATTTACAGCAAGACATTGGAGGAACATGTTGATCATATTAAGCAAGTTTTGGATGTGCTAAGAAAAGAAAAATTATTTGCTAACCTTGAGAAGTGCACATTTTGTACAGATCAGGTTGTGTTTCTTGGTTTTGTTGTTTCAGGTTCAGGAATTCAGGTTGATGAATCAAAGGTGAAAGCAATCAAGGATTGGCCAACTCCTGAAAATGTGAGTCAGGTGAGAAGTTTTCATGGACTTGCTGGTTTTTACAGGAGATTTGTGAGAGATTTCAGCACCATAGCTGCTCCGTTGAATGAGTTAACAAAGAAAGGTGTTGCCTTCCATTGGGGTGAACCACAAGAGAGAGCATTCCAAGAATTGAAGAAGAGGCTATCCGAAGCCCCCTTGCTAGTGTTACCAGATTTCACTAAAACCTTTGAGGTTGAATGTGATGCAAGTGGGATCGGAATCGGTGGTGTCCTAATGCAAAATGGACAGCCGGTTGCATACTTCAGTGAAAAGTTAGGAGGTGCGCAACTGAACTACTCGGTGTATGACAAAGAATTGTATGCCTTGGTAAGAGCTCTTGAGACTTGGCAACATTATTTATGGCCAAAAGAATTTGTTATTCATTCAGATCATGAGGCTTTGAAATATTTAAAGGGGCAAGCAAAACTGAATCGTAGACATGCCAAATGGGTTGAATTCATTGAAACTTTTCCATATGTTGTGAAATATAAGAAAGGTAAAGAAAACATTGTTGCTGATGCTTTGTCACGTAAAAATGTTTTGTTGAATCAACTAGATGTCAAGGTTCCAGGACTTGAAAGCATAAAAGAATTGTACCCTACTGATCATGAATTTTCAGAACCATTTGCAAACTGTACAACTGGAAAAGGGTGGGAAAAATATCATATACATGATGGATTTTTGTTTCGAGCTAACAAATTGTGTGTACCCCACTGCTCTGTTAGGCTTTTGTTGCTACAGGAAACACATGCAGGTGGATTGATGGGTCACTTTGGATGGAGAAAGACATATGAGATGCTAGCTGATCACTTCTACTGGCCAAAGATGAGAAGAGACGTCCAACGACTTGTGCAAAGATGCATCACATGTCACAAAGCTAAGTCAAAACTGAACCCTCATGGATTATATACTCCCTTGCCTATTCCTAATACCCCTTGGGAAGATATTAGCATGGATTTTGTTTTGGGTTTACCTAGGACAAAGAGGGGAATGGATTCAATTTTTGTTGTTGTTGATCGGTTCTCTAAAATGGCACATTTTATACCTTGTCATAAAAGCGATGATGCTTCCCACGTAGCCTCTCTATTTTTCAGGGATATTGTAAGATTACACGGCGTGCCCAAAACAATTGTTTCAGACCGTGACACCAAGTTCTTGAGCTACTTTTGGAAGACATTGTGGGCAAAGCTTGGAACAAGGCCGCTGTTTTCCACCACTTGTCATCCTCAAACGGATGGACAAACTGAAGTTGTGAATAGAACACTTTCTATGCTGCTATGAGCCTTGATAAAGAAGAACTTGAAGGAGTGGGAAGAGTGCTTGCCACATGTGGAATTCGCTTACAACAGGGCAGTACATTCTACAACTAATATGTGTCCTTTTGAAGTTGTGTATGGATTCAAACCCCTTGCTCCGATCGATTTGTTGCCTCTACCATTGCAGGAAAGGATTAACATGGAAGCATCCAAGCATGCATCATATGTCAAGAAGATTCATGAGAAGACCAAAGAAGCAATCGAAAGAAGGTCCAAGTACTATGCTGATTGGGCAAACAAGCATTGCAAGAAGGTGATATTTGAGCCCGGAGATTTAGTGTGGGTACATCTTCGCAAAGACCGCTTTCCTGAGAAGCGTAAATCCAAGTTGATGCCATGGGGAGATGGTCCATTCAGAGTGCTGTCCAGGATCAATGATAATGCCTACAAGATTGAGCTTCCTGAAGATTATGGTGTTAGCACAACCTTCAATGTTGCTGACTTGACACCATTCTTTGGATTAGAAGAATCAGAGTCGAGGTCGACTCCTTTTCAAGAGGGGGACGAGGATGAGGACATCCCAACCAAGCATGCTCCCTCTAATTCCACACCAACCTCTACACCGACTACGCCGGCACCAGCCCAAGCCATTGATGGAGCAATTACACGTAGCCGAGCCAAGAAGCTACAACAAGAGGTGAACGCGCTACTTTGTGAGATTAATTTTAATATTAATGAGAATTATATACTACCTAAGTGTTGTACCTTGATTGTACTCAGGTATATAGAAGAAGAGAAGGATGAATCGGACCCTGAAGAACGGACCAGTGCAAGTTCCAGAAGAAGTCAAAAACGGACCAGTGCAAGTCAAAAATGGACCAGTGCAAAGAATCTTCATAACTTTTCACTCACAAAAGATATTAAGGTCCATGAGCACTTGTTGGAAAGCTTGACGAGTCTACTTTCCAATAAATCTAGTGGCGACCAGTTTGGATGCTCCATATTGCCTCTAGACCAGAATTAGTACAGACTGCTCAGAAGGTCAACAGTCTGTCGTGACAGAATGTTGGTACAACTTGCCAAGTAAAACTGTACCAATCTACAGCGTTTTGTGGTGCATGGCATACGTTGCTGGAAAGCTCTTGGAGTCTAGTTTCACACCCAAGAAACGGTTCATCATTTGGACTTCCCAATAAAAAGTTATGGTCAGTTTATTGGAAACTGCTCTGGAGGCCAACAGTCACGCGAAGTCACTTCGGGAATCCATTTCGAGGGGACCTTTCACATTGCCTTCCCTCAGAAACTCTATTTCGTTTTCATACCTATCTAGCAGGGCTGTTGCTCGTATAAATACCCCCTAAGACTCATTATAATCCAAAGACTTTGATAATTGAAATACAGAACCCCTTTGTTCAGCTGTGTGCTAACAAATTCAGAGAGTGATCTCTACCCCTTTGCTCTTGTGTTTTCCTTCGTGGAGATTACAGAAGCGGCCGCGTCATCGGCACCCAATCCGTGCTCCTGATCCTCGAGTTCAGGTTGTGTAGGTTGGTTCTTTGAGAGTGTGGTTGGGCGAATCCTTGGTTCAGGCTGCCGTATAGAGACGGTGATTGGCTCCTTGTGCGTGTCGTCAGGTTGCACTAGTTATCCTCGCTGCTTGCAGCAAGTTATCGGCTGATCTTCAGCTAGTTATCCTACGTCGTGAAGATCGGGACAACGACCTCACCAGTGCTTAGATGTTATTTATCTGCAAATGTATCCTATTGGCCGAGTCGTGTGGTAGTTCGCGATAGTGACAGCTTCGTTGATTCTTATATAGTCCACCCTCCGTTGATAGGACAGGCAGAACCGGTATTGTGGAGTAAGTCATGCGATGTTCTGATTTACTTTATCAATGTTCCTTATACATGAATGAAGAGTCTTTTATGCTATATATGATCTTGTAGATAACTAGAGTAGATTATGACTTAGTAGTTAGTAGATAACTTAGAATCCATTCTCTAGCTAATCCGACATCACCTACATATATGAGGAGTAGTCTATTTTCTAATCGCTGTGCTATCTACCCATGAACTTATAATTCATTATCTTTATGGTTTACCCCTTGCTAAAGTAAGTGACTGTGTGACGAGTTTCTCATTAGTAATCATGTTCTTGCAAGTTTATCTCTAGTCTATGCCTTGATAGATTTTGCCCCCTTTTATTTTAATTCCCTCTTCCTTAGATTCCCTAGAGCAAAATTATAAATAACGATACCTGGAATACTTATCCTGGTGAAATGCTACAATGAGGTGTTTTATCTGTGCGCTTGCGGATAGAATATATTATTTTCTAGAGAGCCTTTCCATTTATAAATACCTTTGTACACTCTGGCGCCATGCTAGGGATGACAACCTAGTATCTAAGTGGTGTTAGCTAGTGTCAACAAGCATTTCTGGCGCCGTTGCCGGGGAGTTACGGGGACATGTTAGGAATTATATGAGTCTCAGGAATAAGTCGTAAAAGGGGAATAAAGGAGTAATATTAAGGAAAGCCAGAAAATCAATCAAGGTTATTCATATAAAACATTAGACTAGACTATAGAGAAATAATTGCATAAAACAGCTACTAAGTGAGAAATCATAACAAGGCACCTCTGCTTTGGCAGGTTCACCCTGTTGTTTTTCTATGTTTATATTTTTATACAGGGTATAACAGGATTGACTTTGGGTGCATTCAACTCTTCATCATCAGAACCAAAGCAATCAAGAGAAGAAGAAGCTAGCTACCAATTGCTGAAGCTATGGCACAAAAGACCTTGCAAGAATTCTCTGCTCCAAGTCTTGAGAACATTCCAACTGGTCCAAGATTTGCAGTAGAAGAAGGAATACCTGAGTTTGAGCTCAAGTCAAGCCTCATCAATTTGGTGCAAGCTACACAATTCAGTGGAAAGGCACATGAAGATGCTAGTGCACACTTGCAGAATTTCTTAGAGATTGGAAGCACAATCCACATCAACGGAGTTGACAAAGACGTCATACTACTTCGCCTTTTTCCATTCTCACTAGAAGGAAAAGCGAGGAAGTGGTTCTACACTCATCAAGATAACATCAACAACTAGACGAACTTGTCAGATGCCTTTCTATCAAAGTTTTTCCCTATAGGCAAAACAACTGCCTTAAGAGGAAATATTGTCAGTTTCCAACAGCAGAAGACGGAAGCCATTTCAGAAGCATGGGAGCGTTTTCAAGGATACATATCAGATTGTCCTCACCATGGAATGGCCACATGGTTACTTATGCAGACCTTCTACCATGGATTAATCCAGAAGGCTCGTGAGTGCCTAGAAGCATCTGCTAAAGGATCATTCTTGGAGCTTACAACTGGAAAAGCAGAGATACTTTTGGATAAGATAGCAGAAAACCAAAGCTGGTTCCAAGATAAAGATCAACAATGTCATCAAACTGAAGAAATACCAGAAGAAGTAAAAGCATTATCAAGTAAGATGGAAAATTTGCTCCATTGGATTGACCACAGGGCCAAGTTCAAAGAAGATCAAAGGGCCATTGAGACAGCATACAAATATCAACCAACTTCGAGTCAACCCAATAGCAAAGGTATGAATTCAGGTAATACTTTCAAGCAACTTTCATTAAAAGAGATAATTGCTCAACAAACCAAAATTAA
Organism: Sorghum bicolor; assembly: GCF_000003195.3. Lineage (NCBI taxonomy): Eukaryota > Viridiplantae > Streptophyta > Magnoliopsida > Poales > Poaceae > Sorghum > Sorghum bicolor. The sequence goes on along the minus strand of NC_012877.2, from coordinate 40,350,821 downwards.
TGATGAAGTTAAACAAAGGCTAGATACAAATGAATCATCTCTAAAAGATATACACAATAAAATGGATTTTCTACTAACTGCCTTTGATGAGCAAAACACTCTTAATAAGAGGGTAGAGCTTAAATTAATAAAGTTAGCTGCTGCACTGCCTGTTGCTACTAACCTTGAGCAGGTAAAGAATATAACTACTAGAGGAGGCAAAGCTACCAGAGATCCACCATACCCAAAAGAGAAACAAAGAACATCAGCACCAGTGCAACCAGCAGTGATAGAAGAAGAAAGCCCAGTTGGAGCAGAAGATCTGCTACAACCACCAAGAACTGGAGAAATGAGGAAAGATTTTTACGACACCAACTATTTGCCATTTCCCAGAAGAAACAGAGGACTGCAATCGGATGAGCAGTTTGGTAAGTTTGTAGAGGTCATTCAGAAATTATATGTCAACATACCTCTGCTCGATGCCATACAGGTACCTACATATGCAAAGTACATCAGAGATATTCTTAACAAGAAGAGACCACTGCCCACCACTGAGGTTATCAAGCTGATAGAAGAATGTAGTGCGGCCATCCTCAATAAACCACCAAAGAAGAAGGAAGATCCTGGATGTCCCACTATAGATTGCTCGATTGGAAACCAACACTTCAACAATGCACTTTGTGATCTCGGAGCAAGTGTCAGTGTGATGCCAGCATCAGTCTACAAAAAGCTTGAGCATGCAACCTTAGAACCAACATCAATGTGTCTACAACTAGCGGATCAATCGGTTCGACACCCGTTGGGCATCGCCGAGAACATTCCAGTCAAGATCAGAGATTTCCTGGTGCCAGTAGACTTCGTAGTACTGGACATGAGTCCTGACTCAAAAGTGTCCATCATCCTTGGAAGACCATTTCTGAGCACTGCCAATGCCCACATCGATGTCGGAAAAGGAGAAATCAAGTTCAACATAAACGGTCAAGAAGAACACTTCACATTCAAACCCAGACCAGAGAGAGACTCTACAGTGAAGGAAGTTCATGAAGAACCACTGGAGACACCATCTCCAGAGGAAGGTAACTTAGAAGATTAAAAGATTTGGAGGTCCAGCTTGGGGGACCTAAAAATCCCAAACCCTCACCGGGAGATAAATCGGTATTTATCCGCATTATCAATTTTCTCATTCTTGCATAATTAATTCTTGCATTAGTCATAGCATTATTATAATAATCAAAAAGCCCCATATAAATAATATTTGTGGTGTGTAACAACCCATATTTATTATTGTGGAGGCACAAAAATATTTTCCATTATCATTTTCATTAAGTTTCAATTCTCATAGATTTTCCTGCATTATATTGATCTTCTAGAAGCATGACCCACACTCTTTGGGTCCCACATGTCATACACTTCACCTCACATACATCCCATCATATAATTTCATCCACCAATATATTTCCACTCACCTGACATCTTTCCACCGTCCAACCACTACCAACACAACATTATTTTGCGTAAGATCAAAGCAAGGAAGCAAGTGGAGGAAGCACACCCAGGATGGACACCAGTGGTGGGCGCCCGCCCACCTACCTTGGGCGCCCGCCCTGTCCCCTGCTCAGCCTATAAAAGGCCACCTCCAGCTCCCCTTCTCTTCACACACACATTCCATAAAACCACACAAGTCTCAGTTTCCCGAGAAGGAGCTTTTGTAGTGAAGAGAAGAAAGTAGAGAGAAAGAGGAGAGTGGAAGGGAAGGTTGGAGTTCTTTTGAGAGAGTGATTGTCACCTAGCAAATAGTGATCCCGCTGTCCAAGTGGAAGTAAAAGTTGTTTAGGGGGGAGGCTCTGCCAAAATAGAAACTTGTCTTGAACGATTAACCCCTGGACTACTGACACTCCGGACAGCTGACCACTAACATTTTATCTTACATTTTCCACCAGTTGTGTTTTTGCCAACTTGTGTTTGCAGGATGTTTAAAAAGGTGAAGAATGCAGGGAAGGCTCTCAAGAACATTGGTACAAGGAGTTCTACCCGACACTCCTCACAGCCATCAGAGATGAGCATCGATCCGACACCCACACAAGCTCCATCATCTTCATCAGGTCAGCAAGTTAAGGTCCTTCTCAAGATAGGAGACCTAGGACTGAAGACCCGAAGAGAGAAGGAAGTCTATCAGCAATTGAAGAATAAAGATTTCATTCACACCCCTACTATCGATCCAACCTTACTACAAGAAACAGGTATGGACACTAAATTTCACTTAATTTTTCAGATGATGGGTTGGACAAATTTTTGGAATATAACTGAGCTGGGTTCTCGTCTTCTCAACCTCGAATTTCTTTGCACCTTACAATACTATGAGGGGGAATTATTTTTCGGATGTTTAAATAGGAAATTATGTTATCTTGGAGAGAGCTGAGCGACCATCTTGGTTTTTCTTCAAGATGCATCCTGAATATTGACTCCGATTTACCCAACTTTGAGAGACACCAGTTTTGGAGAGAAATATCTAGAGATAATTTTTATAGTCAAGCCCGAACCAGTGACATGGAACACCCCACTCTTAGGATGTTCCACAAATGGCTTGGGTACAATCTTTTCTATCGTGATGATATTAGGAAAGTAAGAGTAGGAGATTTACAACTTTTATATGCTGCTATTAGTAAAGTACCCACTTCACCTGTTACACTATTAGTTTCACATTGGCTTAGTATACCTAGTCTTCAGGGACTAGTAGGATGTACTTCACTTATCACTCGTCTAGCCACTAATCTTCACTTACTAGAAAACTCATCGTTGGACTTTATAGAAGAATTAAGAATTTATCATGGCTATGACACATTTAGACAAGCTCGGATGTTAAAGAAAGAGGGGAATATAATGTATATGCTATATGATGATAAAGGCAAGATTCGGTTACCTAACCCGAACCTTGGCCTCTACTCTGTGCAAAACTTTTTGATTGAGATTGCAGCAAGACCAGTGAACCAGAGAACTCCACAGCGAGTGGCATCTGAAAGGATAACCACTCACCGAGAACGCACTTGGTATGGAGCTGACCCTGGACCAGAAGAAGCAGCGCACCTGCATTATTGCGATTACAATCCACGAGTCCTTCGAGACCCATGGGCTCGACATGCGCAACCACAAGAGCCAACAGAGGAGACATGGCCGGAGAGCCAAGATCACCAGTGGACAAACCCGCCTTTTCATACGGGCAGGTACTCCACTGATCCATATGGAGCTTCAGGATCCAGACCTCCACCCCAATTTGATGCAGGACGATACTCCGACGCCTCCTACGCTTTCACAAACGACTACTATCAAGAGGCCGGTGCTTTCTTCACTCGTACCGACAACACACTCCTCGACATCCAGAACACGCAAGTAGAACATGGAAGACTCCTGGAAGAGCAACAAAAATGGAACCAGGACCATGCCGCTGCAGTAGAAGAGCTAAGACAAGATACAACAACAATGAATGACAACATCACAACCATGATGCGGTTCTGGAACATCGGGTAAGACCGACGTCAACATCCAGCTTGGGGGAGTTCCTACCAAATTTATCAAGTAAGTTTTTATTTGCTCTTCTTATTTTATTCTGTCTTAGTATTTAATTTATATTAAAAGGAAAAACTTAGAAAACCAAATAAATATTTTCTTGCTTTAATCTACTGCACTTAATAAACATGAAAACAAAATAAAAAGAGTGTAGATAAGTGTGCTTTCTTTTCCTGCTAAGCTTAATCTCTAGAAAAATAAAAAGACCAAAAATATGCATGATGGAAATGATGAACAGTTGCTCTGTTTGCTTACTTTCAAGTACCTAGCTTTTATATTAGAATTCTTCCAGGAATTACTAAAATTAAAATTACTATCTTTGGGAAGCATAAAACTAAAGTCTAGGTAAGAGAAAGGCATGATATAAAGTTGAGCTACTGTTTATCTTGTTCCTACTACACTAAGTTCTAGAGATTTATTTTGAAAACTTACAAATCACATGATGAGTTCCTAGCATAACAAAATACCTACCACAGCCATACTTGCTATAACATCTTTTACTATATTCACATTGAGTTTGATCGAGCTGTGTAGACCCTTAGGAGCTTTTCATGTGGTTAAATTAAGATATTCACTTGCACACATCTACCACAGCGTCCATTACCAATCATTAAAATTGCTAAAAATATTTTCACTCACTGTCCCGAATATTGTTATTCTCTCTCTAAAAAGATTCAATGCAGAAGAGACATGGGTTATGCAAAAATATGCGAGGAAATAAAAGGGGCAAGTGCCCGGAACCTCGAAAAAAGAAAGAAAAAGAGTGAGACGAGAGGTAAAAATGGACAAGTGTCCGAAGTAGAATTAGGGGTACAAAGATGCCCACTTGAGCGGAAAAAATGGACAAGTGTCCGACAGTAGAATTAGGGGTATCTACTACCCACCTGAAAAAAAAAGAAAGAAAAGATAGCCCATGTTCTCACAAGGCAAAGATCAGAGAGGAGGGAAATAGCAATATGAGGAGCAATGAGAACTAAGTTTTATTATCACTTATGCATTTTCACTATCATTTACTCCATCACACATGCACATCTTGATTTAATTATATGTTGAGTTCCTTTGGATCCATGGCTCGATTAGACAACATATGTATGAGCTGTTTTCCACTCCTATGAGCTCCACTTAAATATTCCATTAGCTATAGGTAAGTGACATTATGGTAAGGATCCACAAACACCACATATAGAGAGACCTCAGAGAATCATTGCTGGGAACTCTGAGTTTTATTTTGAAAACTTATAAAAAACTCTAGAACAAAGGTGAAGTATAGACAGGAGGGATAGTGCTTGACTTAACTATTTTGTCTTTCGATTACTTAAAGATTTAAGTGCAGGTACTAAACTTCATAATATTTCACTCTAATCTAGAAGAATTTTTATGTAAAAGCATGTGTGCCTGTCAGGAAAGAAAACATCGAAGCAATTCCTGATCCATCTGAGTTTAGCTATTTGCTCAGGGACGAGCAAAGGGTAAGCTTGGGGGAGTTTGTTGACGGTCCTTAAGTACTAAAATTAATAATCAAATAAACATGAAAAAGGAACAATATGAAACAAACATCTAGAATAGGGGTTTTATCTGACAGAATTCCACGAGCTTTGGTGTTTACCTATTTCTGCAGGGGTTTATCAGAAAATAGGGAGAAAAGGCCCACATGTCATGTTTACAACGAGATAATTACGTACCGCGCAATTTTCCTTGATCTAGAAGGGTCCAGAAGCCACGGGAACGAACGGGACACGATTCGGGCTCGGGGGCTGGGCGCCCGCCCACCCCCCTTGGGCGCCCGCCCAGGGTTGGAGGCCAAACAGGACTCTGCTTCGGGACAAGACTCCACCGACCTAAAGGATCAATCTAAACCATACAATCTATGTCGGTTTGATCCAATGGCTCACGTTCACTTGAGGGGACTATAAAACCAGACCCCCTGGCCCCTGGAGGAGAGGAGGAGAAATCATTATTCAGAGGTAGCCATCAAAGTTAGGGTTTAGATCTCTCTCCCACAGAGAATTAGAATTAGCTACTCCCTAATCCTTCAAGTTTAGAGGTTGATTAGATAGCAATTAGAGAAGTAGAGCACTACGCTCTGGATTCGGATCTTCGGTAATAAAGATTGGTATTATTCATATCTTTCTCTAATTCTATTGTTCTAATTGCATTATGTCTTTAATTATTATGTTCTTAGTTTGCTCTAGTTCTATATTTGATATAGTTCTAATTGATAATGAGTTTATGTATAAGTTTGCAAAGCGCTTAGCTCTTGTTGCGAGGGAGTTAGGTGATAGATCACATGTGAGCGTGCTGCTTAGATGTTATTTATCTGCAAATGTATCCTATTGGCCGAGTCGTGTGGTAGTTCGCGATAGTGACAGCTTCGTTGATTCTTATATAGTCCACCCTCCGTTGATAGGACAGGCAGAACCGGTATTGTGGAGTAAGTCATGCGATGTTCTGATTTACTTTATCAATGTTCCTTATACATGAATGAAGAGTCTTTTATGCTATATATGATCTTGTAGATAACTAGAGTAGATTATGACTTAGTAGTTAGTAGATAACTTAGAATCCATTCTCTAGCTAATCCGACATCACCTACATATATGAGGAGTAGTCTATTTTCTAATCGCTGTGCTGTCTACCCATGAACTTATAATTCATTATCTTTATGGTTTACCCCTTGCTAAAGTAAGTGACTGTGTGACGAGTTTCTCATTAGTAATCATGTTCTTGCAAGTTTATCTCTAGTCTATGCCTTGATAGATTTTGCCCCCTTTTATTTTAATTCCATCTTCCTTAGATTCCCTAGAGCAAAATTATAAATAACGATACCTGGAATACTTATCCTGGTGAAATGCTACAATGAGGTGTTTTATCTGTGCGCTTGCGGATAGAATAGATTATTTTCTAGAGAGCCTTTACATTTATAAATACCTTTGTACACTCTGGCGCCATGCTAGGGATGACAACCTAGTATCTAAGTGGTGTTAGCTAGTGTCAACAACCGTCATCACATCCGTGTGAACTGGTCTGCAGTATATCACCCTCAGACTAATGGCCAGGTTGAGCGTGCCAACGACATGATTTTGTAGGGACTCAAACCAAGAATCTACAACCGGTTGAAGAAATTCGGCAAGAGATGGGTCGAAGAGCTCTCTTTGGTCCTATGGAGCTTGAGGACGATGCCTAGCAGGGCCACGAAGTATACCCCATTCTTCATGGTCTACGGCTCCGAGGCCGTGCTTCCAACAGACCTTGAGTATGGGTCACCTCGACTCAAGGCTTGCAACGAGCAGACAAATAAGGAGACTCGAGAGAACGCGGTCGACCAGCTCGAGGAAGCTCAAGACATGGCCCTCCTCCACTCCGCAAGATACCAGCAGAAACTTCGACGCTATCACGACAAGCATGTGTGAAAAAGGGATCTGAACATGGGCGATCTCATCCTACGGCGACGGCAAAGCAACCAAGGGCGCCACAAGCTGACTCCACCCTGGGAAGGCCCATACGTGGTAGCCGAGGTCCTGAAGCCTAGGATGTACAAGCTCGCGGACGAAAAAGGGGCGGTCTTCACCAATGCGTGGAACATCGAACAGCTATGTCGCTTCTACCCCTAGAGCTTCGAAGTTTTATGTTCTCATGTACATTCTGTACCAAGATCCTATGAATGGATGTGTGAATAAACAAGATTTTTTCTTCAAGTAGTTTACTTTATCACCGAGCAAGTCTCGATGTTAGAAGGGAGTCCCAACTATGACCCCTTGTTGGCATTTCTTAACGTCATCACTAAGAACAGGGTAACTAATCCTTCCTCAGCAACGATGTCAGAAATATCGTGATAACACTTACTAATGCAATCACCAAGATTAGAGTATAAATCTATCCTAAGCAACGGTGCCAGAAATGCTTGTTGGCGTTTCTTAGCGTCGCTACCTAGAATAGGGTTCTGCTCTACTCATGATAATGACATTGGCAGTGTTATATTGGCAGATCCGTAGCATCACCACCTTGAATAGGAAGCTAGATCTACCTTCCCGATAACAGCGCCTTATTACCGTTGGGGTAGGGTTCCATTTCTTAATCATGGTAGTGGCACTAGGATTGCCATGTTGGTATTCCTTAACAAGTCACTAGCTCGGCGCATGTCTAGCAACAGTGTTAAGTATATACCGAGGTGATAGTTCCTTAGGTTTGGAGTTTAAGTACCGCAAGCGGACGGGAATTATCGTGTAGCATTTCAACCCGGGGATTTACCGAGTGTCGTATTTATAGGTTCGCTCTAAGGAAGGCTTAATATGTTAAGGATTCTAAGATAAGCATAGATCAAAGTAATTATGATAGCAATAATGGAATCAAAGGTCATACCAGGTGATAAACATTTATATGTAGAATAGTGATCCATCACAATCTAGGCATGGCATATGGGCTAAGGAATAAAAAGAGACTAAAATAATGAATTGAATCAAAGAATAAACAAATAACCTATTGGAGCAGGTGTGGTCCTAGATACAGATCATGTCATAGAACGAGTTAATCATGTAATTATACTACTTAGATCTAGTCCTGTGTTTAGATGGTTTGGGAGGTTACGCGAGTACTGGTCTGCCAGCAACCTCCGCAACTATTTAGACTCCTACACCCTAGCCGAACGTGGGGGAATGCCAAGGACGGACAGGGCTGTCACGACCTACCGCCATCCCCTCAACCGTGGACTAGGACAACGCATTTACCCGGCCTTTACATCCAAGCACCATGCTTACATGCAAAGAACCTACTCGGACTCCCCCGGGTCCCCAACCCTACGGATCGACAGGTAAGAAGCCCGAGCCTACTCAAAAGAGCATGATAAACCCCCATCTTCACACAAAGCTATTTCTAGGCAATTAATTAACATGAAGCAATTAGACTAAAGTCCTAAGTGAGAATAATACAACATACACTTAGCACTAATTCATATAATACACTACTAGCCCTAGGGTAGCATTATACTATAAGAACTATATACTAAAATGTATGTCATATCATTTTCACTAGAACTATATTCTAGTTCATATGCTAGCATCATAAAAAAGGGCCTATGATCTATGTCATATACCATAGCATAAGAACTATATACTAAAATGTATGTCATATCATTTTCACTAGAACTATATTCTAGTCTTGATTGTGAATGTGATGAGATGAATGGAGCCTCCCTCTCCCCTTCCTTAAATAGATGGGGAAGGTCGGTTCCCTAGGGTGTAAACTGCAATTTGCACGCGAGGACTGCGGGAGGATAGGCTCAGCACCGCCTCTGCGAAAGGCGGTGCCGAGATGGGCTGGGTCAGGGTCGGTCGACCCTAGGGGGCGGCCGCCCCCTGGTGGGCCCCGCAGGCCCCGGCCCGAAGCCCGTTGCCTTACTCTCGGGCCCCTGAGTCCAGATCCACCTGCAAATTGATGCACTTCTATATTGGGCTTTTGGGTACTTGTTTACTTGCGCATTTTTTGACGTGTCGGATTGCGCCTTTTTATTTGCTTTCCACCTGTATTCCTGTATATGATCTGCAAAACACAACTTGCACTACATGTGGAACTTGGTAAGCATTTAATAAGTATATGTGAGTAAAATACATGCTTTTCTTCCTTTGCATGGACTATGTTGGCGGGGTAAATATGTCATTAAGAACCACCAACAAACTCCCCCGAGCTTACCCCTTGCTCGTCCTCGAGCAAGAAGCTAAGATCTTGGTTGTTGATCAGGAGTTGCTACAATATTTTCACTTCTATCCAGTACATACCTTCAAACAAGAATTCTCCTTTGAATTTTGAACAGATATGTCATGGGGCTTATTGCTCATACCTCGAGTCCTTAAGCATTTGCAGGATGGATTTGATCAGATCGAGTGCTATATCCCTAGTTCTTTACTTCACTTTTGTTCCGAAGTTTTTTTTATTTTCAAAACTTAGCACATTATATTGTCAAATTAAATAATGGATCCAAAGAGAAAGTTAATCATACCATTGAATTCTTGAAAACTTTTTATTTTCCATCATTCTCTTTTTGTCTATTAGAGACACATGGCTATGTGGCTAATTCTACTGTTGGGTACTTGCCCATTTTTTTATTTTTTTTTCGAGGTTCCGGACACATGTCCCTTTTTATTTCCTCATGATCTTTCTTTTGAGGTTTCGGACACATGTCCCTTTTTATTTCCTCAGATGCTTTTTTTCTTTTTCATAGCCATATGCCTCCTAACAAACTTTTGAGATGATAACATAATGAAATATTTTTGTTTTCAATGGTATAACAACCTCTCAAAGGGTCAAAAAAGCTTAATCTAACTCAATGTGATTACTTTATTTTTGTAAAAACTCCAGAACTCTAGCATTGTTTAGAACAGGATACTAGCAGCTCAGATCATCACAAATATATCCATTAATTACTTTAGACTTTAGATAGAGCATTTTGCAACCCACGCATTTAATTATTTTATTAATTTGGAGAATTCAAGATTGAAACTAGATACTGGAAAGAAATTACGATAGAGCAACTATTCATCATTTCAATAAGGAAGAAGCATATATCTTACATCACATATAAGAGTGGAATTATATTTTTGTCTTTTTAGCATTTTTCATTTTTTTATATGCAATAAATAAAACATGGAAATTTCATAAAGTAAACATTCTAATTTAAAATTAAGGATGCATGAAAATAAATATGCAATGCAGATAACCTCGGGATTGGGGGTCCTCCCCCAAGCTAGCTTTTGGCCGGTGTTTATTATTATTATTGTTTTATTTTTTTTCAGGGCTTACCTTTTTAGGTCTGGTGAGCAAGACCATTTTCTCGCGTGCTTGCTGATGGATCTCCTTGTCCGGGAGAAGTGGACGGAGATGCTTGTTCCTTCTTTGGCCTCCACTTCATCTGATTGGTTTTTGGTGGGGTGGTTGCCTTTTGGATCTCCTTCCATACCTTCTTTGGTGGAAGGGGACTCTCTTTTTCTTCCGGAGCCTTGTTTTGCTTACAAGCTTTATTTTGCTCCTCATGTTTCTTTTTGGGAGCTGCCTTTTTCTTTTGCTTCGGCTTTTGTGTAGGTCTTTTTACTGATTTAGAGATGCTATAAATAATTTCAGGCTGTATCTGCACCTCTTTTATCTGTTTATTTGGTCCATATCTAACCCGGATCATTGAGCATTGCTCTTGATGCCTTGGTTTGAAGTCAAACTTCTCCTCCTTCCCATTAATGTGTAAACTAATCTTTCCTTCCTTCACATCAATCTGTGTTTCTGCGGTGCTCAAGAAGGGTCTCCCAAGGATCAATGGTGATTCCTTGGTTAACTCCATGTCAAGCACCACAAAGTCCACGGGAACAAACAATCCTCTGATTTGTACTGGTACATCTTCGGCTATTCCCGTTGGATGCCTGACCGATGAGTCGGCTAGTTGGAGAGTCATCGTGGTTGGCTTGAGTTGAGTGAAGTTGAGCTGGTCAAAGACAACATTAGGCATCACACTTACGCTTGCACCTAAATCACATAGCGCATGATCAAAGCGCTGAGTTCTGATTGAGCATTTGATTGTAGGGCACCCCGGGTCCTTCCTCTTCTCCGGGAGACGGTTGAGTACAGTAGTGCTACACTCTTCCGTCAGCTTAATTGTTTCAGTGGATGGCAGTGGGCGCTTGTTGTTTATGGTATCCTTGATGTACTTGGCATAAGAAGTGTAACAGAACCGACCAAATTATAAGAGATTAAGCCTAATAGTGACCATTTGCATAGTCAAACCATCGAGCTTAAACCCATATAATCCCGGTAGTCCGTGAAATCTCAAAGGATTTCAAACCATATAGCATACAAATAGCCAAGATCGTAATAAGTTTAGCGGTCACCATCCACAATTACATCCCAGTTCGAAAACATTCATACAATACATCAGAGTTCTTAAAAATTATTACAAACCCAGTTCTTCAAGTAGCGGAAGCTTCATAGTTCGAAAATACAACACACACTTAGTCTGATACAGTGCCATAATTCGGTCATTCCCACAAAAGCAGAAGAGAAGACGGAGTGACCATCGCCCTAGGTCTAGTCATCACCCATGGCTGGGTACAGACAGGGGATCCAATAACCATAGTACATTTGACCATCTGCAAAACAACATGGGAATAGAACCCTGAGTACGAGAATGTACTCAGCTAGACTTACCCGTCATAAACTCAAAATAAAGACTCAGCAAGGATCATGAAGGCTATATATAGTGGGGTAGCTGACAACCTTTTTGCATAACTGCAAGATGCTATTAACATGCCTTACATAAACCTTTCTTCTTTTAATTTGCTCAAGTTGACAGTATCATTACGTGTTATCTAGGTTTGCACCTGCACTATTACAATCAAGTGTAGCAATATGATGGTACCTCATCATGGCATTCATGAAACCATTTATCTTTATAACCCAAGTGTTCCATAGTCCTTACTACGAGGACAGGGCTCATGTCAAGTGCTCACTATCCAGGAGCGATGGCGAATCGAATCGATTTCTAACCAGCTGGCGAGTTTATTCCCCACACAAACCACACTCACTGATCAAGTGAGCTACAGGTCACCGTATTGCACTATCCAGGACCAATTCGCGGGTTCGACAGGCACCGCCCATACCCGAGGACCGTTCCGGCGACCGAGGTATCCAAGGTATACCAAGGTTGCGCGCCGTGCCCTCGTCGTTCTCCTCAACCATCACCAATACAGCGCGTACATCGGGCCGATTCCCGGCCCGGATAGTGCTCAGGCTTCACGGTCGGAATGACTTATCCTTCCAGCTAAATGTGGGGCATGCGTTCAAGATGACAAGAGGGCCGTCAACGATCGGTCCTTAATCGACACAGGCAGGGGCACTACGGTCAACCCACCATAAGACCCTGCCCGGTCTCCAATTCCATTCCACACTTGGATATTCTTTTTCCAAAGCAACCACTGCTTAAACAAGTAGGTATCCACCTATATCTCGCAGGTGACAGGGAATCACCCGACTTCTACCGGACTAAGCAAGCTAAGCATAGACTCCGTGCCTATCTACATAGGACAAGGTAGATAAACGAGGGGTGATATCAAGGAGTACCAATGTATCAACGGTATCAACCAACTCCTATCACTTAAATGCAATATAGTAGAACAGGCATAGTATATCATGTAAGTTAGCGAGAATAGGGAGACTTAGAATGCTCCGGGGCTTGCCTTTCTCAAACGTGCTGGGCCGGTGATCCGGACACTCCTGTAGCTCCTCTCCGGCTTCCGGTGCTTCCGGAGGTTCCTGCTCCTGAATCTCCTCTGGCTCTTCGGGTCCCACCTCGTTCTCCTGCGAGCCTGTATGATGCATGTGTGCTCATAAGTGGAGTGCGAGATGCCCGAGTGGATGCTTGTATGAGAAGGTACCAAATGATCATGACATGATGCATAGGTGATTCACTTGGTCATGCTCATTACAAGGTAGTCAACATCATCCAAGAACAGACAATTGAATTAAACATCTATTGCATTCTCTTCTACAAATTATTTTCAAGTGTAACCAGCAACCCACATGATGCTTCAAAGATACACCAAACCCCTTCTTATTCTATTTAACCTATATATAACAATTCATAATTTTTCTTTATTCATTTCTAGGCCCATCAAAATTTCAATGCAGTTCTGTTCATCAATAAATTCCACAAAAATTACAGGAGACTTCCAGTCAAGCATAAAGTCTACTATAAATTTTTCATAATTTTTGGATACTTATTTTGAGCTACAAAAATCACAAGATTATTACATAAAGGCAAGTACAATTACTCTACTATGGTATAATTGTCAAACAGCAGATTTCATATTTTTACAATTTGTCTAATATCATAAGAAACATCCACAAAAATTTCCAGATTAATTGCATGATCCAAATTTTTATTAAAAATCATAAACCACTGCCATGCAAGCATTTAAATCACTATAAATTCATTTATACACCAATAATGTGTAGCAATATTTTCCCAGTGAGTTAACATACATGCAGAGTCAACAAATCAAGTTTCACATTTTTCTGAGCCATATTTTAATTACTATGCATTTTCTAAGTTTAGCAAAAACATGGATTAATTATTTCTGTCCAGAAAAAGTGTTCAAACATGACATGCAATTAAACCATGCTATAGATCTGGAATTATGGAGTACACCAAAATTTATCTCATCAAATTTGGAGCTGTAGAACTCATGATATGGATTTTACAATGTTTAAATCGATTTCTGGAAATCATTTTCTGAAAATCAAATCGAAATCGGGATCAAAAACGCTAAAGACACCCAGATCTACACCCAACACGGTCCCCCTGCGACTGACAGTGGGCCTCTGACCCCACTGGTCAGCGAGACCGAGAGGGAGGACACCTCCGACGAGCAGATCTCGCCGGCGGTGAGGTCCCCGGCCACGGGGTGAGCACCATCGTGCTCCCCACAGCGAGGCGCACCCGGCGGTACCCTCGGATTGGCCGGAGGATGGCCGGAGCACCTCCGACGAGCGTGCATGGCGGCACGGCGGCGCTGCTCGCCGTAGCCAGGCCGCTCCGGTGCGGTAGAGCGCACACAAACCACCCTACGAGCTTCCTCATCTCTCGACTGACCTAGCACACCAAAGAACGAGCGAAAAGAGGCAGGGAAAAGCAAGATCCATCGCGGCGGAGCACTCCGGCGAGCTCGGAGCAACTCCGGCGAGCGATTCACGGTGCACGGTTGCTTCTCACCTCGGTAGAGCGCACGCAGAGGCTTACCGCGGCGACGGCGAGTGCGCTGGTGCTCTCGGCGGTGAGCTTGAAGCTCTGGTGCGGTCGGGGCATTCTCCGGCAATGGCGCGCGGCGGAGCTCTACGGCTTCGGTTGCGCTCGCGAGTGGAGAGAGGAGGGAGAGACGCGGGCGACAGAATGGATGGAGGGCTTCTGGGGGCGCGGGTCGGCGTCCCAACCAGGGGGTGGAGGTGGCCGGCCGCGGCGCGCTCCTCGCCGGCGTACGGCCGCCACGTGGCCGACGCTGGCTGGGACGAGGCGGGCGTCCGCGCGCGGGAGAGAGGGGGAGGGGGAGGCAGGCCGGGCCGCGGTCTGGGCCGAAAGGGAGGCGGGGTTGCCCCGGCAGCGCCTGCCCCTTTTCCATTTTTTTTGAATTTCTTTCCTCAAATTCTTTTCTAAATTCATTTGGACCATTATAAAATCATTTCCAACTTTTGCCCTCAAAAGCAAAGTTGTTCCAAAACAAAAACTCTACAACTTTGTTTTAATAAGCAGACCAAATTCCCAATAGAAGTTGAATTACAGATTAAAACTAGTTCTAGGTTTTCAAATAAATTCATTTTGGGGATTTTTGTATAAATTCCATTTCTCAAATTCTATTGCTCCAAAATTTGCACAAAAATATTCTTAAATCTTCTTACACATCAATCAACCTAATTTGAATATTTCACAATTTTAGAAGCAAGCATCATATTTTTAGCATATTTAAAGCACATGAAATAAAGCACATAAAATCATATTTTGGGATGAATGACATGCTCATGATGCTATGCTTGATGAACATGCTTATGCATTGCTTTGATAAGGCTAAGTGCATGCTTAACACCTAGGGTGTTACAAGAAGGTACATGTAGAACGTCCATGAAAGGAACGCTTACATGTATCTTCTCGATCATCTCAACAAAGCGAGTGAATTGTTCATCCACAGCTGGTTTTCTGTTTCTTGTGGGAAATGGCAGGTACGTGGTGTCCGTGTACCCCAATGGGTCTTTTGGTGCCATTTCCTCTTCTTCTAGTCTGACATCTTTTTGGGTTTTCTTTGTTATCTCCTGTTGCTCTTTGTCCTTCCCTGCATCAGCGTTAGGGTTCGGTGGATCACGAGTGGTTTTACCACCCCTCCTGGTCTTACCACCCCTCGTGGTCACCGCTTTTACATTTTCAGAATTATTTTTATATTCAGTAGGAAGGGCAGCAGCTATCTGAGCTATTTGTGTTTGAAGCATCTTATTAAAGCTCAGTTGAGTATGAACAGAAGAAGTCAAGTTTTCTAATTTCGTATTTACGTTTTCTAAAATTTTGTCGTTGGACAGCATCTATTTGGTTAAGCTTTCATTTATTTTAGCCTGTCCAAGAACTAAGTCTTTTAATGAAGGTTGGTTCGAATTAAAACTCGAGTTACCTTGGAATGAAGAGCGTGACTGATTATTCGAACCATTACCTTGGTTGGCGCCTCCTTGTTGGCGGAACCCGTTGTTGATGTAGGCAACGTCTTCACGGGTTTCGGGGCAATCATTCCCGGAATGGCCAACTTCTCCACAGACCTCGCATGTCATGTGCGAGTCTATGGCCTTCACCGAGTTCGAGGGGTTCTCTTGGTTCTTCTCGGTGAGTTGCTTCATCAATAAATCTATTTTTGTGGCAAGCATATCCGTCTCCTTCACGGTATGCATGCCTTTTTGTGTTTTGGCAGCTGGTGGTTGAGTTCTATCCTCCCCCCCGCTCTGGTGTTCTACCATCTTCTCGATCAGGGCCTTGGCCCCGGCGGTGGTAAGTGATAGGAACGCGCCTCCAGCGGCGGCGTCTAGGTGTCCCTTCGACATGGGCATGAGCCCACTGTAGAAGTTCTAGAGCACCATCCAGCTCTCCATGCCGTGATGGGGGCAGCTTAGGATGTACTCTTGTAGCCGCTCCCATGCTTCAGAGATTGTTTCGCTGGCATTTTGTTGAAAACTGTCAATCCTTCCCCTCAAAGCATTGGTTTTGCTTATGGGGAAGAACATGGCGAGGAATGCCGTGGAGCATTTTGCCCACGTGGTGACAGCTTCCTTATCTTGATAGAACCACCTCTTCGCCTTCCCCACGAGGGAGAAAGGAAAGAGGCGGAGCCGAATGACATTAGGAGTGATGTCTTGATGACAATCGTGTCACATAGCTCCAGGAAGTGTTGAAGGTGTGCATTCGCATCCTCGCTTGGCAAGCCACAGAATGGGCTCGCCTGCTCCATGGTGATCAGGCCGGTGCGTAGCTCGAAGTTCTTGCCGGCCGTGTCAACAGCAGGGCCAGTGGCCACGTTGGTGACAGCGGGCACGGAGAACTCACGGAGTGTCTTCTCGGTGGCCATAAGTTTGTTCGGGGTTGGTGCGGTACCGGCTGGTTCACTTGTCGGTGGAGTAGCAGAAGACGAAACGGTTCGAGACCGTCTAGTCCTTAGGAGTGCCTCAGGATCGGAGATGTAGTTTTCCGGCAAAGAGAAACCAGGCATACACTATTCCTCCTATTTCATCCACAATAGGGGGAAAACAGGCAGAGTTAGCCTGCATAACAATTGACTCATTACGCACATCAGATTACTTGATTATATTTATTTAGAATAATTTTCATATTAGCCTTCCCCGGCAACGGCGCTAGAAATGCTTGTTGGCATTTCTTAACGTCATCACTAAGAACAGGGTTTAATCCGTCCTCAGCAACGATGTCAGAAATGTTGTGATAACACTTTCTAATGCAATCACCAAGATTAGAGTATAAATCTATCCTAAGCAACGGTGCCCGAAATGCTTGTTAGCGTTTCTTAACGTCGCTACCTAGAATAGGGTTCTGCTCTACTCATGATAATGACATTGGCAGTGTTATATTGCTAGATCCGTAGCATCACCACCTTGAATAGGAAGCTAGATCTACCTTCCCGATAACGGCGCCTTATTACCGTTGTTGATATTTGGTAACGCAAGCGCACGGATATCGGTGAGGATTTCACCCGGGAGGTTTTCTAGAGTATCGTATTTATATTTTTACCACTGGAAGAAAGGGTGCATCTGACTAACCAAATCTATTGCTACTATCCCTTTAGGCTACAAATAATGTTTCTCGATGTGAGCGATGTATAGAGAAGACTACAACCGTAGTCTCGTTCTAACCTTGGTAAGGATGATCTACTGTTCTATTGGGGAAGCTTACGGAATCTAGACACCACAAAGGATGTTCGACCCGCACCTATAAACCCTACCTGTCCTACTAACAAGATATGGGATACAAAGGTAACTCGGAAATGTCACGTTCCTCGCTACTACCACGGTCCAGCTAGTCAGGGGATATCTATGAGTACCATAGCCTAAACACCACGTTTACGCTAGCAATGATTACTCTAATACTCAACCGGAAGAGGATTAATGTAAACTCATAAACCAAAGAACAATAAAACAAGAACTTACTAGAATTAGAAGTCGAATTACTGAAGAATCTTAGAAGCAAGCCTCGGGTTAGGAGACTTGATCCCGCAGGTACAACTCGGAGTAGACACCGACAGGCCGGCCTTCCTCCGATCTACACCTCCACTCTATCTCTCTCAATCTAGTAGAAACTAGAAGATCTATTTCTACTCACATTGGTTGCTAAGCCTAAAAAGAAATATTATTTAGAGAAGAGGTTTTCCTTCGAGGGCACCCTCAATCTCTATGATAACTTCTTGTCTCCTCCAGGGGCCAGGGGGGTCTCCTTATATAGTCCTCCTCCTCTATGCGTTTTTGGGTCAGTAGGCGATGTGGTACTATGTTATCCTTGATCCTTTAGGTTGATGGAACATCGTGTGCGAAGAGAGTCCCGAACGGAGTCCAGAGGTGGGCGGGCGCCCAGGTCCTCAGGGCGGGCGCCCTGGGCCTGGCCCCTTTCGGCCTCTGCTTTCTTCCCGTGGCTTCTGGAGTCTTCTAGATGGTAGAAAATTGCGCGGTGCGTTGATATCTCTATGTAATCCCGACATGCGGGCCTTTCTTCCTTATTTCCTAATAACCCCCTGCAGAAATAGACAAACACCAAAACTCGTGGAATTCTGTCAGATAAAACCCTAAGTCTGGGTGTTGGTTGCATTTGGATCCTTTTCTTTATTTATTTGTTGATTATATTTGATACTTAAGGACTGTTAACAACTCCCCCAAGCTTACCCCTTGCTCGTCCCTGAGCAAGGATGAACTCAAGAGTTTCTGCAGTGGTTTCATGCCTTAAAAATACACACCCATTCAAGCAAGATCTCATCTCTGAGTTAGAATAAACTGTTAAGACTTAAAACTTACTCATTTTACCTTTCACCATGGGGCTTGTAACCGTCACTTGTGTCTTGAGCAGTTAAAAGATAGAACGGTCAAGTCAAGCGCCATGTCTCTTATTCTTGATCAGCTAAAGCTCTGGAGTTTTTGCAGATTTTCAAATAAAACTCAGAGATTCCTTGTATGAATCTCTCAAATCTCTCTTTTGTGGTATTTCTAGATCCTTTCCAAGGCAGAAATGGTATATGCCTTCTCTCAAAGTATGTGGTATTTTTGGTATAAGGCATAGTGATATTGCCTTCTCTCTCACCCTATTCTAATAAGGTTTTGATATCTGGAGCTCATAGGTGGGAGACAGCTAATACATACTTACAAGACATTTATTGCATAGTCAAACCATGGATCTAGAGAACAAGTCAATAAGTCAAATCAAGATGTGCATGTGTGGTGAATGAATGGTGTATGGTGATGATGGTGATAACAATGGTGAAAGTCTAATTCTACTTTTGCTCTTTTAAGGGGATACATACCTTTCTTGTACTTTGAAGTTTTTTGGGGAGAATGAGATGCTCTATATTTTCTTTTTCTTTCCTCTCAGGTGGGTATCTTGTACCCCTAATTCTACTGTCAGACACTTGTCCATTTTTACCTCTCGTCTCACTTTTTCTTTTCTTCGAGGTTCCGGGCACTTGCCCCTTTTTATTTGCTCGTATATTATTTATTTTTTTTTATTTTTTTTATTTTTTTAGAGCACTCTTCTCCTGAAATAATGTAGCAAGTGGTAGTAACCAAAATAACTAGAGCATTTATTTCACAGGGAATAACAGGGATAGGAAAATGTTTTTGGCTATTCTCTCCCGGATTAGGAGTAGAATGATTTTGGGTGAAACTGGAGATGGAGATGAGTGGATATATGTGGATGGTACTTCCGGAGTAGAAGCAGCATATACGAGTGAACATGCAAGTGAATCTTGATTTTAACCACATGACAAGCTCCTAAGGGTCTACACAGCTTGACCACACTCAATGCTCATAAGCAGTAAAAAGTAAATGTTTGGCTCAAAGTCTAATAATCATGTATATATGGTTGTGGTAGGATTTTAAACTCTCATCATACAGGAACTCATCATGTGATATTTTAAAGATTTTTTCAAAGATTAAATTCTCTAGAATTCTAGCATCTCTAGGAACAGATAAACAGCAGCTCAACCTTCCCATATCATATCCGTTAACAACTTAGACTTTAGATCAAGTACTCTTCCCACAAGTTTAGGTTTAGAGCAAATCTTACTTCATAACGGTCATGCCTAAACTTGAGAGAGATTTCAATTTTAAGAACTAGTCAAGGCAGAGCAACTATTCATCATTTCCATGTGAGAGTTTATCATGAGGGTTCATAGCAAACTTTATTTATTTATTTATTTAGCAAACTAAGCAAAGATATATATATATATATATATATATATATATATATATATATATATATATATATATATATATATAAGCACAAAATCTTTTTTTGGGTTTTCATGATTATGCATTTATTATTTGAGTAAAGTATAAACGCGAGTAGAAACACTTAGCTGGATAAATGGGGGTGCTCTCCCCCAAGCTGGATTTTGACGTAATTTCTTCTGATGTAGCTAGCAGGTGGTGGAGGTGTATTTGAAAGTCGGCAGCACCCTGATAGCGATTAGGATGTTCTCCGTCTGCTAGTCTTCTTTGATCCTTGAATTTTGTGGATCTCAAATAGACAACAAAGCTTTGTGGAACTGGTTAAGTGTTAGCATAAATATCTAGCCTTTATCGTGTTGAGCCTCCACAATAAATATTACTTATTTAGCAGGATCATGCACTTATTATTTTTATATTTTTATTGTAAGATGAAAACATATTTATTTTATGCCACCACAGTGAATGTACCTATGGGTTTTATGCCATGAGCATCTTCACATGGGGCTTACTATTTTTAATATTTTTATTTTCTTTTCAATATAGCATGAACCTGATTAACTAAGCAAATTATTGAAAGGAAAAGGATATCTACCAAGTTTACCTCTTGGCAAGGCGTTCGGTGTTTTTAAGTCCTCCGAATGGGACTCTCTATTTTCTCAGTCGTCCTGGGATTTGCTGGATGGCGTAGTCGGTGGTTCCGGCGGCGCCTCCTCTTCGTGTGTAACTATCTTCTCTCTCCACACCTAACTCGATGCTACAGTCTCCTTAGGACAGTTCTGTTCAAGCTATATGTCTTCAGACCTTATCACTTCTCCTTCGTAATCTACCCATCCGTCATTGATGATTTGCCTCCTTTGGTTGCGGTTGCGTTGTCTTCTTCTTGTCCTGACCTGCTTAGAGTCTTCAACTATATAGTTAGGGTTAGTAAAGTAGCGGCGTACCTTCTCAGAGGGGAAGTACATGTGGACTTCTCTGATTCCAATGTAGATGATAACTTTGATAGTGTTGAGGAATGGTCTTCCAAGGATGATGGGTGGATCGTACTCGTCTTCTCCCATGTCAATGATCTGAAAGTCATCTGGAGCTGAATATATATTGGTTGTAGGGGCATGGTTCCATGCAGGAGCTGATAAGTGACTGCGGCCATTATGTTGACGTCAGATCCGGTGTCGTAGAGTGTCTTCTGAAAAGAGTATCCATTGATTGTGCACTCGATGCTTGGAACACCAGGGTCGTCCTTCTTGATCAGGAATGGTGACTTAAATCGATGATCTTGACCTCCTTGAGCTGCAGTGACCATCTTAGCTGACTCGGTCCACATTTGCTTGTTCTTGTTCCTCCTGTTGGTTATCTTCCTTGGTTCATGTCGGAACTGCTCTGAAATTTGTGTAGTCTTGTTCTTGAAGGTAAACGTCTCCTTCCTCCCCTTGATGTCGAAACTGATCTTGGCAGCACTAGCGTAGATGACAGCTCTCGAGGTGTTCAGGAATGGCATCCCTAGGATGATGGGTGCCCTCTCATCCGTACCAGTCTCTATCACCACGAAGTCTGCTAGGGTGTACAAGGTACCAACTCGGACGCAGAGGTTCTTCAATATTTCCTTTGGGAAACTGAGTGTCCGATCTGCAAGTTGAGTAGTTAGGCCTCTGTTGATTCCAACCTTGATTTTGTTGAGGACGGTTGTAGTAGTAGTTGTTGTTGTTGATGTAATTTACGTCCTCAAGCATCTCAAGGCAGTGATTGCCTGAGTGTCTAGTATCTCTAGTGTGTTTGTGCTCATAGATCTAGGTTCTTCACTTGGTGGAGTCTGGGAGTTGTAAAACTCCTTCGTATTATGCTCGAAGTGTTCCTGCTTATAGAGACAAGGCAGAGATCAAGTGCATGGGCTCTGTTGGTGAGAAACACCAACAGAACCAAAAGTGTATTTGTTCTTCTCTAACCTTAAGCATAGCGAGCAAGACAAAGTTGATGGATCATGAGTGTAGCATTTGAAACATTTGTCAGATCAGATTGCTCAACCCTATGGAAAGATAATCTATCTATGTATATATCTTTTTTCTTTATATCTTCCCAAAGATTGAATGTGCAACATTTTAGCTTATATGATTAGGAGTGTGGGATCACGAAGGTAGTACTAAGAACAAAGATTAAAGGACTAAACATGTTGAATTAAATTGGGTTGGTTAATTTATGTTTGTCTCTTTATTTTATGTGAATGCCAGAACCAAGCAGAAACTTATAAAAGTGATAGTCTAGTACTTTAAGATGTTACCTTAATTGAAGAGTGATGGTATAGTATCACCTTGTGGAAGCTTCCCATTCGTAGCAGTTGTGCATCGTGTTTGTGGCACTCTTTGTCTTGTTCCATGGATCATCTCTCTATGATGAATGAGCTATGTCCTTCTTGTGCAAATTGTTAAACTTTATGTGTCTCCTTTGTCTCTAATGTGAGTTTGTATCTCAGGACTTCCCAGGTTGATATTGAAAGTTTTCCTGTAGGGGTTAGTCCGACAAAATATACCAATGTCTACACAAGCAGTTTTTAGTTCAATAACCAAACTAGACTCCATGTCTAATCAGATTAAGGAAGGCTGTTTAACCTAAGCACCATGCTTAATTAAAAAGCCAATAGAACTATGTGCAGTACTTCCAAACTAACACTTACTAGGATAAACAAAGGTAGCGTGATGGCATTTATAGAGCTCTACTTAAGTGGAGGTGAAGTAGTGTAATTAGTATTTAACAAATTGAGCATGTCTCAAAGGTAAGGACAACCAACATAGCAACATGGCAAATGATGTTTTTATGTAAATTACTCCCCCAAGCTTGAATTTTGCAAAATTCAAGTTTGGATGAATTTAATTCAATGTTGTGTGATGGTTGGTTGGACATACCTTGTGCTTGTCATTCATCCGATCTTCTTGCTTCAATCCTAGAAAGGTTAGTGGCAAGAATACCCGAAGGAATATTTCTACAATTATCTTATATGCTCAATACACAAGGCAATGTTGCAAGTAATTAAAAGTTCATGTTATGATCTGATTAGTGCTTGTTTTAGTACACTAAGCTTGTCCTTGGGAAACCATTAATCAACTCAACGAGATCTACAATACTTATTATAGACATATGCATCGACAACCACCCCTTTAAAATTTTTATGAATAGAAAGGAAGAGGGGGTTGGAGATCTCAAATGTGGTGATAGCACATAGATTTTTAATGCCCTCTAGCCATTGATGTTGCTCTTCTCGATCCTCCTTATGGTCTTGGTGACTCTTATGCATGGGATGTCTAGAGAGGTTCATAGAATTGTCGGGAGGTTCAAGGGAAAGAGCATAGTAGAAATTATTAAGCTCAAGGATGGGATGGATAGCCGAATCATGGGATTGACATGTTTGGAAATCGGCTATTGAAACTTCCTTTCCTTGTGTGGGAGATGATTCCTTCTCTATCTCTAGGAATTTTTTATGAAGACTAGTACAAGAAGGATGTCCACGAATGAAGACATACCTTGCTTTACTAATAGATAAAGAAAGAAAGACTACCAAAGGTTATATGATTAAGACCAATGTGAAAATATCGAGAAAAAACATGGTCTTGTAGGGCTAGGTTTATACCAGAATTTATAGAAAGATTAAAAGATTCCCTAGGTGTAGCTAAAAGTTCATTATCTTCTTGATTAAAAGATAGGACCTCGGCTATAGAAAAGGGTTGGTTTTGACCTATTGCAATCAACTCTGGACACAGATCATAATTAGGGGCAGAACTTGTTGACTCCCATGGCCTATGGCTGGTCTCCGAAGGTGCAAAGAATTCAATAATAGGTATGGAATTTAAGTTATCCATAAAGATAAAAATAAAAAGATAAAAGAATAAAAGTATAAAAGTATAATACAAGATAATAGCAAGACTTAAAGTTATCTCAGCAAACCGTCTTTCTCCCCGGCAACAGCGCCAGAAATGCTTGTTGATATTTGGTAACGCAATAAGGAAATGATCTGCAAGCGCACGGATATCGGTGAGCATTTCACCCAGGAGGTTTTCCGGAGTATCGTATTTATATTTTTACCACTGGAAGAAAGGGTGCATCTGACTAACCAAATCTATTGCTACTATCCCTTTAGGCTACAAAGAATGATTCTTGATGCGAGCGATGTATAGAGAAGACTACAACCGTAGTCTCGTTCTAACCTTGGTAAGGATGATCTACTATTCTATTGGGGAAGCTTACGGAATCTAGACACCACAAAGGATGTTCGACCCGCACCTATAAACCCTACCCATCCTGTTAACAAGATATGGGATACAAAGGTAACTCGGAAATGCCACGTTCCTCGCTACTACCACGGTCCAGCTAGTCAGGGGATATCTATGAGTACCCTAGCCTAAACACCACGTTTACGCTAGCAATGATTACTCTAATACTCAATCGGAAGAGGATTAAAGTAAACTCATAAACCAAAGAACAATAAAACAAGAACTTACTAGAATTAGAAGTCGAATTACTGAAGAATCTTAGAAGCAAGCCTCGGGTTAGGAGACTTGATCCCACAGGTACAACTCGGAGTAGACACCGACAGGCCAGCCTTCCTCCGATCTACACCTCCACTCTATCTCTCTCAATCTAGTAGAAACTAGAAGATCTATTTCTACTCACATTGGCTGCTAAGCTTAAAAAGAAATATTATTTAGAGAAGAGGTTTTCCTTCGAGGGCACCCCTCAATCTCTATGATAACTTCTTGTCTCCTCCAGGGGCCAGGGGGGTCTCCTTATATAGTCCTCCTCCTCTATGCGTTTTTGGGTCGGTAGGCGATGTGGTACTATGTTATCCTTGATCCTTTAGGTCGGTGGAACAGCGTGTGCAAAGAGAGTCCCGAACGGAGTCCAGAGGTGGGTGGGCGCCCAGGTCATCACGGCGGGCACCCTAGGCCTGGCCCCTTTCGGCCTCTGCTTTCTTTCCGTGGCTTCTAGAGTCTTCTAGATGGTAGAAAATTGCGCGGTGCGTTGATATCTCTATGTAATCTCGACATGTGGGCCTTTCTTCC
Organism: Sorghum bicolor; assembly: GCF_000003195.3. Classification (NCBI taxonomy): domain Eukaryota; kingdom Viridiplantae; phylum Streptophyta; class Magnoliopsida; order Poales; family Poaceae; genus Sorghum; species Sorghum bicolor. Next base: position 40,325,736 of record NC_012877.2, on the reverse strand, counting down.
TTATTTCCTGATAACCCCCTGCAAAAATAGACAAACACCAAAACTCATGGAATTCTGTCAGATAAAACCCTAGGTCCTGGTGTTGGTTGCATTTGGATCCTTTTCTTTATTTTTTTGATGATTGTATTTGGTACTTAAGGACTGTCAACAACCGTTAGGGTAGGGTTCCAGTTCTTAATCATGGTAGTGGCACTAGGATTGCCATGTTGGTATTCCTTAACAAGTCACTAGCTCGGCGCATGTCTAGCAATAGTGTTAAGTATATATCGGGGTGATAGTTCCTTAGGTTTGGAGTTTAAGTACCGCAAGCGGACGAGAATTATCGTGTAGCATTTCAACCCGGGGATTTACCGAGTGTCGTATTTATAGGTTCGCTCTAAGGAAGGCTTAATATGTTAAGGATTCTAAGATAAGCATAGATCAAAGTAATTATGATAGCAATAATGGAATCAAAGGTCATAGTAGGTGATAAACATTTATATGTAGAATAGTGATCCATCACAATCTAGGCATGGCATATGGGCTAAGGAATAAAAAGAGACTAAAAGAATGAATTGAATCAAAGAATAAACAAACAACCTATTGGAGCAGGTGTGGTCCTAGATACAGATCATGTCATAGAACAAGTTAATCATGTAATTATACTACTTAGATCTAGTCCTGTGTTTAGATGGTTTGGGAGGTTACGCGAGTACTGGTCTGCCAGCAACCTCCGCAACTATTTAGACTCCTACGCCCTAGCGGAACATGGGGGAATGCCAAGGATGGACATGGCTGTCACCACCTGCCGCCATCCCCTCAACCGTGGAGTAGGACAATGCATTGACCCGGCCTTTACACCCAAGCACCATGCTTACATGCAAAGAACCTACTCGGACTCCCCCGGGTTCCCGACCCTATGGATCGATAGGTAAGAAGCCCGAGCCTACTCAAAAGTGCATGATAAACCCCTATCTTCACACAAAGCTATTTCTAGGCAATTAATTAACATGAAGCAATTAGACTAAAGTCCTAAGTGAGAATAATACAACATACGCTTAGCACTAGTTCATATAATACACTACTAGCCCTAGGGTAGCATTATACTATAAGAACTATATACTAAAATGTATGTCATATCATTTTCACTAGAACTATATTCTAGTTCATATGCTAGCATCATAAAACAGGGCCTATGATCTATGTCATATACCATAGCATAAGAACTATACTCTAGTTCATATGAAGAACTATGTCGGACATGATAAGGCATGGACTTGGAGTAAAGATATTCTTTATACATACCCAAGTTTCTCTCCAAGGAGCCAAGCCCTCCTTGATAGCTCCCCCAACTCTCTCTCTAAAAGCTAAAAGGAAAAACTAAGAAGAGGTAGTGCCCAAGTGCCTTGAAGGTGGAGCCTTGATTGTGAATGTGATGAGATGAATGGAGCCTACCTCTCCCCCTCCTTAAATAGGTGGGGAAGGTCGGTTCCCCAGGGTGTAAACTGCAATTTGCACGCGGGGACTGCAGGAGGATAGGCTCAGCACCGCCTCTGCGAAAGGCGGTGCTGAGATGGGCTGGGTCAGGGTCGGCCGACCCTAGGGGGCGGCCACCCCCTGGTGGGCCCCGCTGGCCCCAGCCCGAAGCCCGTTGCCTTCCTCTCGGGCCCCTGAGTCCAGATCCACCTGCAAATTGATGCACTTCTATATTGGGCTTTTTGGTACTTGTTTATTTGCGCATTTTTGACGTGTCGGATTGCACCTTTTTATTTGCTTTCCACCTGTATGCCTGTATATGATATGCAAAACACAACTTGCACTACATGTGGAACTTGGTATGCATTTAATAAGTATATGTGAGTAAAATACATGTTTTTCTTCCTTTGCATGGACTTTGTTGGCGGGGTAAATATGTCATTAAGAACCGCCAACAAACTCCCCCAAGCTTACCCCTTGCTCGTCCTCGAGCAAGAAGCTAAGTTCTTGGTTGTTGATCAGGAGTTGCTACAATATTTTCACTTCTATCCAGTACATACCTTCAAACAAGAATTCTCCTTTGAATTTTGAACAGATATGTCATAGGGCTTATTGCTCATACCTCGAGTCCTTAAGCATTTGCAGGATGGATTTGATCAGATCGAGTGCTATATCCCTAGTTCTTTACTTCGCTTTTATTCCGGAGTTTTTTTTTATTTTCAAAACTTAGCACATTTATTTGTCAAATTAAACAATGGATCCAAAGAGAAAGTTAATCATACCATTGAATTTTTGAAAACTTTTTCTTTTCCATCATTCTCTTTTTGTCTATTAGAGACACATGGCTATGTGGCTAATTCTACTATTGGGTACTTGCCCAATTTTTTTATTTTTTTTTTCGAGGTTCCGGACACATGTTCCTTTTTATTTCCCCGTGATCTTTCTTTTTGAGGTTTCGGACACATGTCCCTTTTTATTTCCTCGGATGCTTTTTTTTCTTTTTCATAGCCATATTCCTTCTAACAAACTTTTGAGATGATAACATAATGAAATATTTTTGTTTTCAATGGTATGACAACCTCTCAAAGGGTCAACAAAGCTTAATCTAACTCAATGTGATTATTTTATTTTTGTAGAAACTCCATAACTCTAGCATTGTTTAGAACAGGATACTAGCAGCTGAGATCATCACAAATATATCTATTAATTACTTTAGACTTTAGATAGAGCATTTTGCAACCCACGCATTTAATTATTTTATTAGTTTGGAGAATTCAAGGTTGAAACTAGATACTGGAAAGAAATTACGATAGAGCAACTATTCATCATTTCAACAAGGAAGAAGCATATATCTTACATCACATATAAGAGTGGAATTATATTTTTGTCTTTTTAGCATTTTTCATTTTTTATATGCAATAAATAAAACATGGAAATTTCATAAAGTAAACATGCTAATTTAAAATTAAGGATGCATGAAAATAAATATGCAATGCAGATAACCTCGGGATTGGGGGTCCTCCCCCAAGCTAGCTTTTGGCCGGTGTTTATTATTATTATTGTTTTATTTTTTTTTTCAGGGCTTACCTTTTTAGGTCTGGTGAGCAAGACCATTTTCTCCCGTGCTTGGTGATGGATCTCCTTGTCCGGGAGAAGTGGACGGAGATGCTTGTTTCTTCTTTGGCCTCCACTTCATCTGATTGGTTTTTGGTGGTGTGGTTGCCTTTTGGATCTCCTTCCATACCTTCTTTGGTGGAAGGGGACTCTCTTTTTCTTCCAGAGCCTTGTTTTGCTTACAAGCTTTATTTTGCCCCTCATGTTTCTTTTTGGGAGCTGCCTTTTTCTTTTGCTCTGGCTTTTGTGTAGGTCTTTTTACTGATTTAGAGATGCTATAAATAATTTCAGGCTGTATCTGCACCTCTTTTATCTGTTTATTTGGTCCATATCTAACCCGGATCATTGAGCATTGCTCTTGATGCCTTGGTTTGAAGTCAAACTTGTCCTCCTTCCCATTGATGTGTAAACTGATCTTTCCTTCCTTCACATCAATCTGTGCTCCTGCAATGCTCAAGAAGGGTCTCCCAAGGATCAATGGTGATTCCTTGGTTAACTCCATGTCAAGCTCCACAAAGTCCACGGGAACAAACAGTCCTCTGATTTGTACTGGTACATCTTCGGCTATTCCCGTTGGATGCCTGACCGATGAGTCGACCAGTTGGAGAGTCATCGTGGTTGGCTTGAGTTGAGTGAAGTTGAGCTGGTCAAAGGCAACTTTAGGCATCACACTTACGCTTGCACCTAAATCACATAGCGCATGATCAAAGCGCTGAGTTCCGATTGAGCATGTGATTGTAGGGCACCCCGGGTCCTTCCTCTTCTCTGAGAGACGGTTGAGTATAGCAGTGCTACACTCTTCCGTCAGCTTAATTGTTTCAGTGGATGGCAGTGGGCGCTTGTTGTTGATGATATCCTTGATGTACTTGGCATAAGAAGGTACATGTAGAACGTCCATCAACGGAACGCTTACATGTATCTTCTCGATCATCTCAACAAAGCGAGTGAATTGTTCATCCACAGCTTGTTTTATATTTCTTGTGGGAAATGGCAGATACATGGTGTCCGTGTACCCCAATGGGTCTTTTGGTGCCATTTCCTCTTCTTCTGGTCTGACATCTTTTTGGGTTTTCTTTGTTATCTCCTGTTGCACTTTGTCCTTCCCTGCATCAGCGTTAGGGTTCGGTGGATCACGAGTGGTCTTACCACCCCTCGTGGTCACCGCTTTTACATTTTCAGAATTATTTTTGTATTCAGTAGGAAGGGCAGCAGCTATCTGAGCTATTTGTGTTTGAAGCATCTTATTAAAGCTCAGTTGATTATGAACAGAAGAAGTCAAGTTTTCTAATTTCATATTTACATTTTCTAAAATTTTGTCGTTGGACAGCATCTTTTTGGTTAAGCTTTCATTTATTTTAGCCTGTCCAAGAACTAAGTCTTTTAATGAAGGTTGGTTCGAATTAAAACTCGAGTTACCTTGGAATGATGAGCGTGACTGATTATTCCAACCATTACCTTGGTTGGCGCCTCCTTGTTGGCGGAACCCGTTGTTGATGTTGGCAGCGTCTTCACGGGTTTCGGGGCAATCATTCCCCGAATGACCAACTTCTCCACAGACCTCGCACGTCATGTGCGAGTCTATGGCCTTCATCGAGTTCGAGGGGTTCCCTTGGTTCTTTTCGGTGAGTTGCTTCATCAATAAATCTATTTTTGTGGCAAGCATATCCGTCTCCTTCACGGTATGCATGCCTTTTTGTGTTTTGGCAGCTGGTGGTTGAGTTCTGTCCTCCCCCCAGCTCTGGTGTTCTACCATCTTCTCGATCAGGGCCTTGGACCCGGCGGTGGTAAGTGATAAACGCGCCTCCAGCGGCGGCGCCTAGGTGTCCCTTCGACATAGGCATGAGCCCATTGTAGAAGTTCTGGAGCACCATCCAGTTCTCCATGCTGTGATGGGGGCAGCTTAGGATGTACTCTTGTAGCCGCTCCCATGCTTCAGGGATTGTTTCGCTGGCATTTTGTTGAAAACTGGCAATCCTTCCCCTCAAAGCATTGGTTTTGCTTATGGAGAAGAACATGGCGAGGAATGCCGTGGAGAATTTTGCCCACGTGGTGACAGCTTCCTTATCTTGATAGAACCACCTCTTCGCCTTCCCCACGAGGGAGAAAGGAAAGAGGCGGAGCCGAATGACATCAGGTGTGATGTCCTTGATGACAATCGTGTCACATAGCTCCAGGAAGTGTTGAAGGTGTGCATTCGCATCCTCACTTGGCAAGCCACGGAATGGGCTCGCCTGCACCATGGTGATCAGGCCGGTGCGTAGCTCGATGTTCTTGCCAGCCGTGTCAACAGCGGGGCCAGTGGCCATGTTGGTGACAGCGGGCACGGAGAACTCGCGGAGTGTCTTCTCGGCGGCCATAAGTCGCAATCACCAAGACTAGAGTATAAATCTATCCTAAGCAACGGTGCCAAAAATGCTTGTTAGCGTTTCTTAGCGTCGCTACCTAGAATAGGGTTCTGCTCTACTCATGATAATGACATTGGCAGTGTTATATTGGAAGATCCGTAGCAGCACCACCTTGAATAGGAAGCTAGATCTACCTTCCCGATAACGGCGCCTTATTACCGTTAGGGTAGGGTTCCAGTTCTTAATCATGGTAGTGGCACTAGGATTGCATGTTGGTATTCCTTAACAAGTCACTAGCTCGGCGCATGTCTAGCAACAGTGTTAAGTATATACCGGGGTGATAGTTCCTTAGGTTTGGAGTTTAAGTACCGCAAGCGGACGGGAATTATCGTGTAGCATTTCAACCCGGGGATTTACCGAGTGTCGTATTTATAGGTTCGCTCTAAGGAAGGCTTAATATGTTAAGGATTCTAAGATAAGCATAGATCAAAGTAATTATGATAGCAATAATGGAATCAAAGGTCATAGCAGGTGATAAACATTTATATGTAGAATAGTGATCCATCACAATCTAGGCATGGCATATGGGCTAAGGAATAAAAAGAGAATAAAAGAATGAATTGAATCAAAGAATAAACAAACAACCTATTGGTGCAGGTGTGGTCCTAGATACAGATCATGTCACAGAACAAGTTAATCATGTCATTATACTACTTAGATCTAGTCCTGTGTTTAGATGGTTTGGGAGGTTACGCGAGTACTGGTCTGCCAACAACCTCCGCAACTATTTAGACTCCTACACCCTAGCCGAATGTGGGGGAATGCCAAGGACGAACAGGGCTGTCACCACCTGCCGCCATCCCCTCAACCGTGGACTAGGACAATGCATTTACCCCGCCTTTACACCCAAGCACCATGCTTACATGCAAAGAACCTACTCGGACTCCCCCGGGTCCCCGACCTTATGGATCGACAGGTAAGAAGCCCGAGCCTACTCAAAAGAGCATGATAAACCCCCATCTTCACACAAAGCTATTTCTAGGCAATTAATTAACATGAAGCAATTAGACTAAAGTCCTAAGTGAGAATAATACAACATACGCTTAGCACTAGTTCATATAATACACTACTAGCCCTAGGGTAGTATTATACTATAAGAACTATATAATAAAATGTATGTCATATCATTTTCACTAGAACTATATTCTAGTTCATATGCTAGCATCAAAAACAGGGCCTATGATCTATGTCATATACCATATGTAACACCCCAGTGTTATGGTTGCATTGATCATGTGCATAGCATAAGCATCATCATCTACTCAAAGCATGTCATGATCATCATATACCTGGAGCCATGTCATTCTATGCAAAAATGTGTTTTAACTTGCTTAAATAGGCTTCCTATGCTTATAATTGAGTGAACCATGCTTGTGTTTGTGCTCAATGCCTTGGTAATTAGTTTATCTATGTTTAACTTGACTTTGGGAACAATGTTCATGTTGGTCACTTCTCCAAAATATGCCTTTAAGTCACACTTATGAAAATAGGCCCTAGAAACCTCTTTTGCTTAGGCTTTTAAAAAGTGTTTCATAAAATGTTTGCATGTCAAAACTTTCTACAGCACAGTTGTAGCAAATTTTATAAGGAACAAAAGTTGTTTTATGGCCATCTCATGAAAATGAAAACAAATAGCTCAAAAGTGACCCACAAGGCAGATTTGGGGCTGTTTCCAACACTTAGAAAATTTTCTAAGTCCTGGAACGAAACCAATTTGCTTGATCAATTTTGAAAACTCTATATCTTTCAATCCAGGTCGAATTGGCTTTTGCTCCAATTGACAAAGTTTTAGAACTCAGTTGGAACTCCAACTTTGTCAACTGCACCGTCCTCTAATTCGCACTGATTTGGGAGTAAATCGTTGCCAAAGTAGCTCTGTCAGTCGGCCATCGTTTTGTCTGAATCGGTTTGAAGCTCGCCGACGTGGCCGACCGGCGGCAGCACAACGGCGACATTTGTCGTCCATACGTCATTTCTGGCCCCGCCTGTCAGCTCCCGTCGCATGCATGACCTCCATGGCATCGCCGCGCAGAGTGGACGCGTCCACTTCGCTCTCCCTCGCCCTGCTCGCCAGAAACGCGGCCGCCGGGAGCTCTCCTCCGCGAGCTTACTCCGGCGAGCTCGCGCGCGTTCCCTGCTGCGCCATTGCCCACCAAACTTCACCCAAAGCTCCGCCGTGAACCGCTCTCCAATCTCCACCCGCTAACTCGCCGAGAAATCCACCGGTGAGCCGACATTTCCTTCTTCCCCGAACTCGGGTCGCCGTGACCTTCTTCTCCGGCGAACTCAATGCCGAGCCCTGTGAAGCCTCTCGTCGTCTCTGGTTAGGTCCTAGAGGTAGCTTAGGTCCGTAGCGAGCTTTTGCGCCACTTGGCGGACGCTCTACCAACCTCTCCGTCGCCGGACACGGTGCGCAGCGCCGCCGTGTTTCCGCCGGGGATGGGTGCTCTCGTGGCCAGCGTGTTCCACGAGGATCCAGGCCAAGCTGTGTACCTAGGAAGCTTCACCGTAGTCTGCTGGTGCTGTAGAAGG